>NW_027397077.1:45810630-45822204 GCF_003265705.2 Callorhinus ursinus | reverse complement strand
AAAAAAGAGAGAGAGAGAGAGAGAGAAACCTCTGAATAAAAAGGAGCCCCGAAGGACTATGAATGAGTAGAAAAGGTGAGCCATAACAAAAAATACCCTGACATACAAGGTATAAACTCATCCATCCTTCCATGGCTCTGGGTGAGGAGAAAAGTCCCCACAGAATGCTCTCAAACAACTTTAGGATTAGTCTTTACATTGATGACCGGAAAACCTACGCCACAAAATTCATTGCAAGTGCCCTGGGTAGGGCAGGAGGGCCCCTCACAAGCACTCTGAGAAGAAGCCTTGCAGAGTTGATCAGCCAAACGTGAGTTCACAAGCAGACAGAGAATACAGAAATAATGAAGACACTGAGTCATGAACAAAGAACAAGAGGCTATAAAAATAGCCAGATTTAAAAAAAAAGCCATATTTTGAAGGGAAAAAAAACCCTGAACTTAAGAGGGGGATGTTCCTTCTTTACCAAAAACAAAACCATAAGCAAGCTAATTCATGTGGAATGACAGATTTAGAAAATCACTGTTTTGCAACCACCAATGTGGTAACTGATATAGCAATAACCATCAGGGAATTCTACACCCTTACGGTGAAAGGATATTTGCAACATCTCAGTGCGTCACTTCCGATTACTAATTAATTAAGGGAACCAGGACCTTCACAGCAGAACTTGGCCTTTGGCCCACCCGTCCTGTCAGCCTCCTGCTGGGATGCAATGGGATACATCACCACCAGGGCAGGGTTCCACCAAGTGTTTAACATTTCCTACTGATGAAACAATCAGACAATCAAACAATCAGACAATCAGACAATTGTAGGCCAGCTGCAGGACCTTCTTACAAAACAACCGTCCTGGACTCTTCAAAAATGTCAATGTCAAAGAAGAAAACAAAACCAAAAAGGGCTGGGGAGCGTTACTGTTTAGATAAAAAGAGACTAAAGACACAACAATGAATGCAGTGTGTGATCTTTGATTGTATTCTGAATTTAAAAATATAAAAAAATGAAACAACCCCAAACTGGAACAACTTGGAGAAATTTTAATATACACAAGACATCAGCTAATAATGTTAGCATTTTTTGGGCAGACACTGGTATTTTGGTGTCATAGGAGAATGTCCTTGCACTGACCTCCAAATGGTTCGGAAATAGAGAAAATGCAAATGTCACATAATATTTACAATTACTTATTTACATGTGGGGTATAGAGGGGATCATCATACCATTCTTCCAACTCTTTTTAGGTTTCAAATTTTTCAAAATGAAAAGAAAAATTCAGTGGGTTGAATTAAACAGCAGCTTAGTTATAGCCTACCAAACAATTAGACTGGAACAGAGGTCTAAAGAAATTACTCCGAATGCAGCAGAGCCAAATAGAGAGAAAATACAAAAAAGAGGTTAAACGACAAAGAAGACAAAATAAGAAGCTCTGGCCCACGGTTTCACAATGTTGGCAACTACTGTATTTTGTGCTGGATAATTCCTTCTTATGAGGACAGTCCTGTGCGCTGTAGGATGTTTAGCAGTACTTGTGGCCTCCACCCACGAGATGCCAGCTGCAGTCCCTGCTCAACCAAATTCTGACAATCAAGAATGTCTCTAGACCTGGCCAATGTCTCTTGGGGGGCCAGGCTGAAAACCCCTGCAATCAAACATCATCTGACTGGAGTTCCAGAAGAGCACAAAGAGAATAAGGAAATGCAACGTCTGAAGAGGTAAAATTGTAGTGATACATATCACAGTGAAGAGGTATCAAGAGATACATATCATAGTGAAAGACCAAAACCGAAAACATCAAGACAAAATCCTCAAAACTAGACTTTTCAAAAGCAAAAAGGTAGCAAACTTCAAGAGAAATAGTACCAAAAGAAAACAGCTATCAACAGAATTATATAAGCAACATAACACCTTTCAAAACAAGGGCAACATAATAAATACAAACCTGAGCTGGCTACCAACAAACTTCTAGAAGCAACTTCTAAATGATGTACTTTAGGAAGAAGAAAAATGGAGGGAGAGGGAAGGGCTAAAATATAAGAAGGAAGAGTAAGCAAATAAATGGTAAATACACTGGACAATCTTGTGTTGCCTGCAGAGAGATAATTAAAGCTCACATTTACATGGCACTTTAAAGGTTCTTCATGAATACAGCACTTCTTCCTCTACTGTAAGACACTAGTATAAGATATACCATCAATTCAATTACATGATTTCAAAATGATAATTCAAGTCATTATCTTACAACTGACCGGTATAACAACCGTCTGAAATGAGGCACGTGCTACTTCAGAAAGGGTGAACATACTTCCCTCGGGTCCCCACGGCAAGTCAACACCAGAGCTGGAATTTAAAGCTTATTTCTTTACAAACACAATCCCAAGCTCCTACATTCCCATACCAAGTGGCCCTATTGAGGGACATGCATGACTCAAATTGGGAGCTCTGGTCCATTTCGTGTATCTGGCCAGTCCCCTGACAGATCCCAACAAGTTGCCTAGAAGGCCCTTTTCTCCCCTGCAAAGCCAAACTCTCTCCCAACTCTGCAGGGCAAATGTCAAGTCTCAACCCTTCCAGCTTTACCAGGCCTCGGTACCTCCTCCGGCTCAAATCCTGGCTGCATTTAAGACGAGTCAGTATCTCACAGCTTAGTGGCCAACTTAAGTATTTTGTGCTGTCATGGTTTCCTCTCTCTGCCCTGGACACTGAAAGCCCTTTAAAGATAAAAATCATCTAATTCCTTTCTTCTTTCTTTTTCCCCATCTCTCAGCCAGAATAGTGCTAGGTAAAGTTAGGCTTCAAAAAAATGGTCACTGACTGATTTTTCCCCCTTAAGTAAGATGTCATCCCCAAGATTTAATGATGCCCTAGGCCAACAGAAATGTATTTCCAAGGCAAAGGAGAATGGAAAGAGATAAAGGACAAATTCTAGACACAATGGAGACCCCTCCAAGGACTTCATCCTCTCTTCTTTGGAGGTCAGCCAGGATAATTTGAATTTTAGGAGCATGGGTTTTAGATACTCAATTGTATTATTGCACATTAGTTTTTCAAACATACATATAACCAATTTAGCTAAACAAAGACTAGTTAAGACACGAATTCAATTTGGCTTAAACATTAAGATCATTCTCTTGGGTAGATTTAAAAAAATGAAAGAAAATGAGTACCTTGCCAGTTCCAGGAGGTCCTGCCAACAAGACAGCTCTTCCAGCCATTTTCTTGCTTTTGATTAATTCTACTATCACACCACATGCCTAGACACCACAATGGAAAGAAATAATAAATCAGTATTGAAATGTTTCACATGGGGAAAAAGTCCAGTTTCCGGTCCAAACAATTCATACTCAATTCAGCCAACAATGAGTGCCACTACATTGCAGGCACCGTTCTAGGTACTGGGAGCAGGGGAGGGTGACAGAAAAGAAAGCCTTATGGTCTTGGAGCTTGTGGTCTAGTGGAAGGGACACACACAAAAACACTGTAGATGATCACCACTGTAAAAAAAAGGGGGGATGATCTGGGGCGCCCTCTCTGAGGACACTGTATTTGATATGTGAAGCTCCAGGCAAAGGGAAGACAGTGTTGCAGACAAAGGAAACAGCAAATGCAAAATGCAGGAACGGGCTTGGCATGTCCAAGGGACAGAAAGGCTGCATGACCAAAGCACAAATAAAAGGAGAATGGGAAGATGAGGTTCAAGAGGCAGGCAGAGGCCAAGACTCACAGCAGGATTTTAGTCCATAGTAAAGTTTGGATTTCAACCTACATGTAATGGTAAGCCACTGAAAAGGTCTTAGGCTATGCATCCCATGATGATTTCTTTTTAAAAGACCTTGATGGCACTGTGTAGAGAATGACTCGTAGGGGTACAAACGGGAGCACTGATATCTAGCCTAGGGGCCAAGGGTAGACTCCAGGGGCCCACATACCTCCTGAGACTAGGAATGAAATTGAAAACAAAACTGCATATAGATGTTCCAGGGAGGAGAGTCACAGCTTTCATCAGATTCCCAAAACAACCCAAGAATCAAGGCATACACTACTAGTTGGCCATCAGTTAACTCCCAGAATGTTGCAAAGCAAATGCTGCATGTGAGGTTAAACCTAGGGCGCCCTAAGATTAAGTGAATGCCTTTCAAATCCTCAAGAGTAAGTTACTTGATGATTTGTTGTTATATCTTAAGTTCATACTAACGCAACACTATTAGACCATTTACAGCATATATATACGTATATAGATATATAAATATGTGTATATATATATATATGCAAACTCCATAAATGGGTTACTGATTTTTATATATTTTAGAATATTTAACTATAAGAAGGCTGAGAGTCACACTTACTGAACACATATCCCAGGATGACAAGGTTCCTTACATTGATTTAATAACCTAATAAATTACTTAGGGCATGCCATAGCTCTTCTCTCCAGGTGGTGACAGGGTCTTGTGAACACATCTTATCTCCTCTACCACTACTTCCTATGGACTGTGGAGAAGCACCTTGGTCCCACACTTAGACAGCCACTCCAAAAATGTGGGTTCAAAGAATGCATGTGGATGGGCTATATTCCATTTCTGGCTCAGATGGAAAAGCACTGTACCCCGAAGAAAGCCTAGAAGCTGTTCTTCAGCTGCTGCATTTCTAAAAAGAAAATAGAGCCAACCACCATGATCTTCTCCTAGAGCCCTGTGATATCATAATCCTCAACACTTTTCGGGAAGAAACTTTCCAAAACGTGGATGTGTACTCTTACTGACACACTAGGACTTCTTCCATTTACTCTCTCTTAGTTTAAGCTCCAAATCCTCTCCAGTGAGCTATGTTCAGTGAATTCTAAAATTTAAAAAGAACTGGAAGGGCCTTTAAAAGATCATCTAGTCTAACTCTCTTATTTTTCAGAGAGGATACTGAGCACCAGGGAGACCGCTGATGTGACCAGAGTCATGCAAGGACCTGGAAGCTGCAGCAGGATGCCTATTATTTCAATAAATAAATAAATACTGAGCCCTGATAATGAGTAAGATTTGGGCATATAATCCTATTTAATCATCTCTATTGTCAGGAAGCTCATATTCATAAGGAGGCATAAAGCATCAGAGTTAAGAGCATGGATACTGGAGGGTGCATGGGTGGCTCAGTCAGATCATGACCCTAGACTCAGGTCATGATCCTGGGGTCCTGGGATGGAGCCCTGAGTTGGGCTCCCTGCTCAGGACAGTGTCTGCTTCTCCCTCTCCCTCTGCCCCTACCCCCGCTGGTGATTTCTCTCTCAAATAAATAAATAAAATATTAAAAAAAAACAAAAAGAGCATGGATTCTGGAATCAGACAAGCTTGGGTTTAAATCCTGTCTCTACCACTACCCTGAGTGACCTCGGACCTACCTACCTAACCTGTGTGAATCAAATCTCCTCCTCTGAAAACAGTTCATAATAGTGGCACACACACTAAAGGGCTTAAGGGTAAAGTGTACTACTGCCTGCAACTTACTTTGAAATGCAAAAGTGGATTGATGGATGGATAAATGAATGGATGTAGGATAAACCAACAGAGTAAAATGTTCACTGTAGAATTTAGGCACATCGGTATTCACTATACAAGTCTTTTAACTTTTTTGTTAACATCTGAAAAGAGGCAGAGTAAAGTAGGTGACAATTATTAGGGTGAAGGTGAAAACAAGACAATGGAGATAAAGCTGCCTGGCACATTAGCAAGCACTCAGCCAGTGTTAGCTATTTTCAGTAACAGGTCCTCAGTAAGCAGAAGCTGGATAAAGAGAAATTTCAAAGTCCCCCTGACCCTGTCAATATTTCCATTTTTGGAAAGATGATGCTCAAAATAGAAACTGGAGGCTTTTCTTTGGCCCTTTCTTCTAGCACAATCTGGCTAGGAGGCAATAGTCTTAACCTTGTACTAAGTACATGTGTCTGTAGCTACTAAACCACGGCAAGGCCAAAGGCCATGGATCTAAACTAAGAGCACAGTAGGCTAAAAAGTAGCTGTAATATCATAGGGCACTGATTTGAGGGTCAGAGATACATGTGGGTACAAATCCCAGCACCACCATTATTACTAAACTGAGTGGCAAATGGATAGGTGAAGTGACCTCTTTCACCCTCAATTTTTTCATCTGCAAAAAAATAATACAAAGAGCTTGAATAACTTCGTGATTATAATGTAGGCGAAATGACTTGGCATCACTGCCACTTAAGTGGATTTGATTGGAATGGTCAAAAAGGACGCTGGAGTGTGGCTGAAGAGGACTGCTCCTCTCCCTAATTCCCATTTCCCTCCTTCAGTCCCCAAGCCCTGGAAACCAAAGTGAGTTTTCTAAGGTTGATCACTTCCCTACTTTAAAACCGCCATAGCCTCCCACTGCATTCCAGAAATCCAAATTCTTTACCATGTCCGACAAAGCCCTGCAGGAACTGACCTCCACCAAAATGTAATAATTATTTTATTTACTGGTTAAACGTTTATGGTCTCTCACCACACTAAAATGTAAGCTCCATGAGAGCAGGGACCTTAACTAACTTCTTCCCAGCTTACCCCTGCGTCACGAGAGCAAGGCACAGAGGAGGGGACTCAATAGTGATTTGTTGTCAGTGAGGCGAAGCAAGCAGTCAACCGCCCGCGTGGGGTCAGCACCTGTTCTCCTAGAACTGCCCCTCTCCCAGTCCCAGGGCGGACCTCCCTCGCCGCCCACTCCCCCCACCGGAGCCCATTCGCACTGCCCTACGGAAACGTCGGCGGGACACCCAAGCGCGCACCCCGCCCTGAGCCCCCCACTTCAGCGGCCTCTCAACTCCCGGGCCCGCCCGCCACACCTCTCGCGCGTTCTCCTGGCCCACGAGCCCCGAGGCCGCCTGCTTGGCCAGGCCGCTCTCGTCCAGCCCCAGCCCCTTCACGTGGCTGTGGGAGGCGATGCGCTGCGTCTTCGTGGTGCTCTTCACCTCCTCAATCTTCATCTTGCAGACGCCGGGAGCCAAAACCAGCGTGGAAAACGGAGAGCGAGTACCACACGCCCAGCACCTGGGTTACCATGCGGCTGTTACTAGGGCGGTTTGTCAAAGCCCGCCTTACTCGGCGTTCCACTGGCGAAGGCGGGAACGCCTCCGCTCTCCATTGGCTTTTGGCCGCGCCCATCGAGGAAGCCAACCCCGCGACACCGCCGGAAGTGGATGGGCGGCCGCCCATCCACTTCCGGCGGTGTCGCGGGGTTGGCTTCCCCCGCCGCCGGCACTTCCTGCCCTGGTCCTAGGGTGAGAATGGAAAGGGTTCTCCTACGGGGTTTGATCTAAGGCACTAATGTGGGGTCCTGGAGTCCGGTTCCTAATTGTGCCATCCTATCATCGCATTTGAACGTCATACCCTTCTGCGGAGCTCGTCGTTACGTCCGATTTGGAGATGAAGAAAACAAGTTTACAGCTTAAACTTTGACTTCTGCTTACTAAGCAGTTTTCTGACTCCCAAGCCTTTGCTTTGCCTCCCTGGGAAGGCCAAGCTCAACCAACCACTCCCACCCTGGCTCCGCTCAGGATCCTCCCAGGAACTGTTTTCCTCCGCTTCTCTTGGCCTCCACCCCTCTCCCTTTATTTAAATAAAGTTGACAGTGAATAACATGTTTCCAAAACTCTGCCTCCCTGTAAGGTAGTCCAAGTCCTAACACAGATGAAGATGCAGACTAATCACATTAACTTGCCCCAAAATAATCACATTACTGCAGCGAATAATCAGCAGAAATGGAGAGCTTGACTGAGGACTTGAGGCTCCACAGCCTGTATAATCCTCATCCCAACCCACAGCCTCAGATGATACAGCCAGCAAATATGTCTTGTCAGATGTGACACTCCTTTATGACACTCCTGAATGATATTCACACTCCTCGTAACTCAATGTACTTCCCCCATCCATCCATTCATTCAATAAGCATTTGTTAGTACCTGTTATGAGCCAGACTCTGCAATGCACTAGGGATGACAAAATCTCCAGCAAGGTCCTTAGTTGACAAGGGAGGTCCTTAGTTAGGAAACTTGCAACATGAGATGTGCAAGATGTGCAGGAACAGGTATATGCACCTGGTGTGCAACCCCAGAGCAGGGCCACCAAGAACAGCCTGGAGAGCCCAGGAAGGCATCATGAGGAGAGAATGCCTCTGCCAGATCTGACCAATGGGAAGACTTCCTCAGGAGCAGTTGGTATGTTACTATTTTACAGATGAGTAAACTCTGGTCCAGAGAAAAGGAGGGACTTGCCTAGAGCTTAAGAGAGCTTGAATCAGGTTTGAGACAGACTTGAAGTCTAATCCTACTGTAGAAGTTTCTGACTCTCACTTCTTGTACCTCTCCAGTATTTTTGAATCTAGGTTTTGTTTGCAAGATTATTGGGTCAAAGTTTGTCTCTCCCAATAAACTGCAGGCATTGTGAGAGTGTAGACCACATTCGTATTCACCATTTTAACCCAACTGCCTGGCACATAGCCTGGCTCATAATTAAGGCTTCTTATGAATTCAAATAAGATTTGATACCACCACATACATGCTTAAGTCCATGCAGTTTTGCTGCATGTATTCTAAACACTGGGTTTTATGGGACTTGGTAATGATTTCTGTCCATGAAAAGAAGCTTTTGGCATTTTCAGAGCGTGAAAGAGTAGAGGCAAAGCCTTGGAAGGCTGAATATGCTACTGGTGGCCTATGATTCATCAACTCTAGGACACCAGGAAGGTTGCTTAGCACCTCATTGACTTTTTTCCTGGTCATTACACATAAGTAAGGAGCAATTCCTTTCACCCCATAGAGGAAGAAAGCTTTCCCCCAATTACAGTCAAAGTGAGGCATTCTATGGGACTAATTTCTTTGTGCCTTGTTCAGTTAGGAGAGAAGACCTTTTCTACATTTAGTATTTTAAGCCCCTGACTTTGGTATGAAGAGGATTTCTTTCCAGAGGAAATGGGGAGGGGGGCGAGGGTTGGGGAATAAGGATTTTGGAACTCAGGGGAATCACTAGGAACACTTGATCCAGTGGTTTTCAAACCACATTCCGTGAGATTGTTGAATTCCTCTGTGCCCAGTATGTGTGGAGAAAAGGAAGGCTGAGGGAGCAGGATGGCAGTCCCATGCCCCACCTCCCCATCCCCCAGAGCTGTTCCATCACGGATCCAGTCTAGCATTCGCATTTCGAAGAGGAGAATACTAAGGCCCTCAGAGAGGATGGAGTTTGTCCAAGATCATAAATCGAGCAAGTGCCTGACAAAGCCTAGATCCCACATCCAGTGTAGAAAGAAGCTGGGCCTGGTGGCAGAGCCAGAGATTTCCCTTCAGTTCAACAGAAGACTATGCAGCAAGCCAGTGTCCAAGAGACACAAGGTGAGTAAAGGGCAGGTGAGGCCCACAGTAGTAGACATATTTTGGCTACGCAGCATCTATCCTGCTTCTTCCGGCTACCATCAATCTAACTTTCTTTAGAGAACGACCAATCACTAACTTTGAGTCTGAGTGGTTTGGATGGGTTGACACCACCCTATAGCTTTGTTTCAGGAATGGACATGGGACCGTGGCCTGGCCTATCAAAGTATCCCACCCCCCACCCGCAAAATGATGCTCATGAGCAGACAGACCAATGACACTGTGTCCTGGTATTTTTACTGGAAATATCAAGAAAGAGACTTGAGTCATGGGTTTCCAGGTCATCTTTGCCACTTTATGGAAAGACTCTGCCTGAGAATGAAGCCAACACAAAGGAAAAGAAAGAGGGCAGACAGGGGCACCTGGGTGGTTCAGTCTTTAAGTGTCTGCCTTCGGCTCAGGTCATGATCCCAGGGTGTTGGGATCGAGCCCCGCATCGGGCTCCCTGCTCCCCAGGAAGCCTGCTTCTCCCTCTCCCACTCCCCCTGCTTGTGTTCACCTCTCTCACTGTCTCTCTCTGTCAAATAAATAAATAAAATCTTTAAAAAAAAAAAAAGAAAGGGAGCAGACATTCCTAATGAAATCCTTTACATTCTCTGATACAGCCTTGCCCTATGTGCAGTGTATATGCACTGATATCGGGGCTTAAAATAGATTGAGTTAGGTATCTATCCGTGGGTACTGAAAATCCTTATCAATGCAATGACATACAGACAAGGAATTGTGTGGACTGCTACATTGCAGCACTGTGCTGTGTGACACTCCCAGACTTGCCAGCATTCTCATTCTCTCACTCCTATGACCCTTGCTCTTTCATGTCCAGTTCCTTGACTCCACTTTTCTCCAGTCCAAGCTTGATCATCTCAGCCACTTGTTTCTCAACCCTGCTTCTGCTTCTTCTTTGCTTCGGCTTCTTTCACACCTGACCTTTGAACCCACAAGCCCAGGTCAAGCCTAACCCTGCCTTCACCACTGCCTCCTGAAGGCAGAATAAAGAACCTGGTAATGAACTCTCACATATGTGATCAAGGGTGCAAAGACCATTCAATGTGTCAGTGGGAAAGGACAGTCTCTTCCACAAACTGTGCTTGGGAAACTGGATATTCATGTGCAAAGGAAAGAAGTTGGTCCCTTATCTTACCAAATATACAAAAAATTAACTCAAAATAGATCTAAAACCTGCACTGAGGAACTGAACCTATAAAACTCTTAGAAGAGGAGCACCTGGGTAGCTCAGTCAGTTAAGCATCTGCCTTCAGCTAAGGTCATGATCTCAGGGTCCTCGGATGGAACCTTGCATTGATTGAGCCCTGTTTCTCCCTCTTTCTCTGCCCCCCCAACCACTTGTGCTAGCTCTCTCAAATGAATAAATAAAATCTTTGAAAAAAACTCTTAGAAGAAAAAATAAAGGTAAATCTTCACAACCTTGAATTTGACAAAGGTTTCTCTTTTTTTAAATTAGATTTATTTATTTATTTGAGAGAGAGAGCAGAGAGAAGGGCAGAGGGAGAGGGAAACTCAAAGCAGACTCCACGCTGGGCCCAGAGCCTGATGTGGGGCTCAATTTCTGACCCTGAGATCACGACCTGAGCTGAAGCCAGGAGTTGGATGCTCAACTGTGCCAATGAGGTGCCTCAAATTTGGCAATGGTTTCTTAAATATGGCACCAAAGGCATAAGCAACTAAGAAAAAAATAGAGAAGTTGGACTTAATCAAAATTTAAAACTTTTGTGCATCAAGGACTCTATCTCTCAAAAGAGTGAAAAAATAACCCAGAAAATGGGAGAAAATATTTACAAATCACATATCTGATGAGTGTTTAATATCTAGGAGATAGAAATGGCTCCTACAACTCAACACAAAGAAATGAACAACCCATTAAAAAATGAGCAAAGGACTTGATAGACATGTCTCCAAAGAAGTTACACAGATGGCCAATAAGCACACGAAAAGATGCTTAACATCATTGGTCATCAGGGAAGTACAAATCGAAACTGCACTGGGATACTACCTCACACCCATTAGAGTGGACTACAATGAAGAAGAAGGAGAAGTTTAAGGAGGAAGGGGAAGCTGAGGGAGAGGAGGAGGAGAAGAAGAAGGAGGAGGAGGAGGAGGAAGGAAGGAAGGAAGGAAGGAAGGAAGGAAGGAAGGAAGGAAGG
>NW_027397077.1:45554978-45810620 GCF_003265705.2 Callorhinus ursinus | reverse complement strand
AGGAAGGAAGGAAGGAAGGAAGGAAGGAAGGAAGGAAGGAAGGAAGGAAGGAAAGAAGGGAAGGAAAAGAAAGAAACAAAATAACAAGTATTGGCAAGGATATAGAGATATTGGAACACTTGTGCATTGCTAATGGGAGTGTATAATAGTACAGCTATTGTGGAAAACAGTTTGTTGCTCCTCAAAAAGTTAAACACAAATTTACCATATGACCCAGCAACTCCACTCCTAGGTATATACTCCAAAGAACTGAAAACAGGAACTCAGCAGATAGCTGTACACCAATGTTCATAGCAGCATTGTTCACAGAAGCTGTGATATTGTGATTTATAATAAGAAATACATATTTGGTCTGTTAAAAAAGAAACAAGAGACCCAAAAGGGAGTCACTTGTGTTAAGCCCCATGGCAGCAAACTAAGACTAATACCTAACCTAATTGCAGTTTTAACCTCTTCCAGAAATATGACTTTAACCAGTCAATCTGGGATTATCTGGTCGGCACTAGTGAGGTAATCTGCCTTATAGACCCCTGTCTTCCCCCAAAGGAAGGAGACCTGGCCTGAAACAATCTACTTTTGCTAGAAACTTCCTTTTTCTGCCCCCTTCTTCCTATAAAAGACTTTCATTTTGTACAACTCCCTAGAGCTCCCTTCTATCTGCTCAGATGGGATGTTGCTCAATTCATGAATCATTAAATGAAGCTAATTAGATCTTCCAATGAATTTTGTTTTTTAACCGGTCTCTGTGCTGCTTCTGGCATCAAACTCCTAAAGCCTTTGGTATTTCCTAAGTTATGAAAGCTCTAAAGGTCTATTATGTTAATAAGGTGACTTTTGGACTGCACCTTGGGATGGGGACTGGTTACCAGGAGAACCAACCAAATGATTAAAGGGTGGGCACTTTCAGTCCCACCCCCCAACCTCCAGAGAGATGAGAGGGGCTGAAGGTTGGATCGGTTGCCAATGGCCAATGATTTCATCAATCATGCATATGTAATGAAGCCTCCATAGAAACCCAAAAGGACAGGGTTCAAAGAGAGCCTGATGAACATGTGGAGATTTGGGGAGGATAATGTGCTTAGAGAGAATGTGGGAGCTTCAGGCTCTTTCCCCATACCTTGCCCTATGTATCTCTCTTCATCTGGCTGTTGATCCATATCCTTTGATATCCTTTGCAATGTTAAAAAAAAAAAATTCAACTGAGTACATTTTAAAGATGTTGTTGGCTGGATTCAACAATTCATGAATCGGGCAGCATCCAATTAGCAGAAAGGATCTCTGAGGAGCTGCACAAAATGAAAGACTTTTATAGGCAGAAGGGAGCAGGAATAAGGAAGTCCCAGTAGACCAAAAAAAGTGGGTTGGTTATTGCAAGGTTACCTTCCTTAGGGAATGCAGGGTCTATCGGGCAGGTTATCTAGCGCCGATCAGATGATTCCTGATCATTGGCTTAAGATTCTCTTTCTGGGGCACTTGGGTGGCTCCATTGGTTAAGCGTCTGTCTTTGGCTCAGGTCATGATCTTGGGGTCCTGGAATCGAGCCCCACATTGGGCTCCTGCTCAGTGGGGAATCTGCCTCTCCCTCTCCCTCTGTGTTCTCTCTCGCTCTCTGTCATAAATAACATAAAATCTTTAAAAAAACTAAGATTCTATTTCTTGGAGAACCAACACTAAATAAGTCTTGATTTGGTGATGTGGGGCTTAGCATAAGTGAGTCCACTGGGGGCTTATTGTCTTGTTTTTTAACAGTTCCCCCCTTTTTGATCAGACTCTTAGCATACCCAAAGGACGTAATCAAAATGTTAAGTATTAGTGCTACTCCCAGCTACTGCTCTAAAATCCTGTTTTTTGCTGAATCTTTGTATGGTATTCACAGATCACAATGTCAGGTTTACATTCTTTAGGTCAATTGTTCTCTTTGTTCCTTTTCTGACATTCTAGTCTTAGGGAGATCATTTCCTTGCTGGCAGTGGCTGGGAACTTGTATTCAAAGCTTTTGAGAGAATATGGCACACCAAGGAGACTATTATGCTCATTATAAACAGGATAATTCCCAATGTGTGGAGTGCACTTCAGAGCTATGGTCCCAAGATCCCAGCCAATCAGAATCAAGTAAGTCAGAGAAATACCCAGGTGAAGGAATCACTTTTTAAAACCAATTGGCTTTTTCACTGATCTTGCGTTTCTACATCCTCACCAGCATTCGGAAGTATACCTTTCTGGTTATTGCCAACCTAATTGGCATGCTTGTCATTTCAGCCCTAGGCTGATTTCTGGGGACAGAGCAGACAGAGAGAATTTTCATGGCAACTCAGAGGTGGTACAAAGACCTAAAATTAAATGATATTGATTTTTATAGTAAGAACATTCTTGCCTTTCTAATTCTCTTTCAACAAGTCTTAGGGAGCAGAGTGTAACTTTAACCCCTTTCTAGCACTTGCTAATCTCCCTAAGGACCCTGAAACCAAGGTTTTTGTGGTTCCTGCCTACTTATTGCAAGTGATAGTTTTCCAATGTATAGGAAATACTTTGATTTAAGTTGAAAAGCAGGTTAATTTAAAGGCACATATTAAGAGGTAGGTGGTACCTGGATGGGACACAAATTATGAAGATGGTGCACATCACTCGGGCTGAAGGAAACTGACAGAACCAGGATCAGCTGGCCAGGAACAGAAGGGTCCTGCATTCCTGGCAGTGTGGAAGCCTCCTACTTCAACATGGATGCTCTGGCTTCAAATCCTGATGTTTTCTGAGCAAGTTATCTCTCTAGGTCCACTTCCCTGTGCTGTGAAACAACAATAACAACACTCACATATAGGATCACTAAGAAAATTAAATGAGATCTTTTACAAGGGGGCTCTAGTATTGGGAAGGGCACAGAAAGTGGTATCAGAGCCTTAGACTATAAAGGCATGGACTCCCCCCCTTTAATATTTGCCTTCTTTGTGTGTGTCCTGACCTTAGTGGGTCATTTTGTCATGCTTTTTTCAGCTGAAACAGTACCCTCAGGGAACCCACAGGAACTGCTGTGGAGAGCAGAGGTGGAAGTCAGGCTGGAGACAGGGGTCAGCTTAACAAGGGCTAGTCCTGCGTCTCCTATTGTAACCTCCGCTGCTGGGGAACAGTTTTTCTATTTCAGCAGGCATGTCCCACTGCAGTGGGGAAACCTGGTGGCATCTGCTGAGTCCCAGTGACAGCCTAGGAAATCAGCCCGAGCCTGCAGCTTCTGAGGGCTCCCAGGGCTGTGTCCTACTGGTGTTGCATGACAGTGCGGTCAGAGGTCAGGGTAGCCAGGATGAAAGCAACAGGTCTGAGCAAAAGGCACTAAGGTTGTTTATGGTGTAAATCTTAGTGATCCTTAGGTCTAAGATGTGGAGCAAGCCTGGTAAAGGCCCCCTATTTCTCTGATCAGGTGGGAGGGGATTAGGGGATATTCATTTATGTAATAAATATGAAAATAGACTCAGTCCTCCGAATAAATGCTTGCATTCATTTCCTGTGGTAACAAATTGGCACACACTTAGTGGCTTAAAACAACATTTATTCTCTTACAGTTCTGGAGGTCAGTGTCCAAAATGGGTCTTAGTGAGCTAAAATCAAGTTTTTGGCAGGGTTTCACTCCTTTCTGGAGGATCTAGGGGAGAATCCACTGCCCTGCCTTTTCCAGCTTCTACAGGCTGCCCACATTCTTGGGCTTATGTCCATCTTCCATCTTCAAAGACAGCTATGGCCAGTGGAGCCTTTCATGATGCCATCTCTCTGATTCTGACCCTCCTGCCTCTCTCTGATAAGGACCCTTGTGATTTCATCAGGCCCACAGGATTATCCAGGATAACCTTCCCATCTCAAGATCCTTCACTGAGTCATACCTGCAAAGTCCCTTTTACCATGTAGGGTAACATACTCACAGATTCTAGAACAGGGACATATTTGGAGGTCCACTACTCTGCCATGGCCAGGCTCCCCTCCTGGGATACTGGCTGGTGGGCTGGACCTGAGTCTCAGGCTCACTCGAACTAGAGGAGTCAGTCTCCACAGTGACCTGGAGGAGAGGTGGTGTGATGCCTCCAAGGAGAATCAAGGAGCCTTTTGGAAAAGGAGGGAGAGGATGCTGGCCAATATAGACTACAGTGATCTTGTAAAACATTATTATGTCCATGTGCAGATGGAAAAAATGGTGAGTCACACAGCCAGCATGAGATAGGGCTCTGGTTTGAAACTGTGTGGGACCAGTTCTTGTCAGGACACCTCCCCCTGTGGCTAGTGGCATTAGCAGATATGTTTAGTGCTGGAAATGCCATGTAGCACAGCTGGTGGCCCAAGTGACAGTCTCATCTGAGGTTAGTATGGTACATATTGAGGAAGGTACATGGTTAACACAATCACTGGCAAGGTAGTTACCCTTAGAGAAAAGGGAAATTTCCATTTCACTCCTAAAAGAATCCTTAGAAGCCAAAACCTAAATCAAAGAGCAAAGTATAATAACTTCCTCTGGGCAAATTTATAATTAATCCTGGATTAATTGGCCTTAATGAAGTTGAATTAATTACTAGCTGCTTGTAAAAACTTTGAGCTACCTTAGTACAAAATGGCATTAAAGAAACAGAAAGGAACCAGCACTGCATTAACATTAAGAACAAATCCCAAGTAATCGCCATTCTGCAGGCCGTTTTCTGTCAGTCATTTCCCAGGGACCGTGCCCAGCCTGTGGAACTGTAGGAGACCCAGCAGTCTGCAGCAGAGGGGGATGTATTTGTGGGCTAGAGGTTTGGGGGTGAGTCCAGTCAAGAAACAGTCACGGGGCATTTGCCTGTGTCAGGCCCTGGGCAATCAAAGATGTGTAAGGGACCCTCAGCCGATTAGGATTGGGGGTGGGGTGGGGGCGCTTCAGAGCACCAGCCTGGCCTAAAGCAAACTCAACTCAGATGTCAGGAGAGAGACAAAATTCTCAAGAGTGAGGCATAGTGTGATTTGTATTTTGCTGGCAACAGCACCCCGCTTTCCTCCCGGCCCTCGGAGAGAGCTAATGACTGACACCTGGCTAGGCAGAGCATTTTATGTCTCTGCTTGGTGCAGGGACACACGACTTCATCAGGGACAATGAGACTGGACGTGGGGACTTGGAGTTGCTGAGGTGGTAGGCTTGGAGGTGCCGGCAGCTATCTTAGTCATCATGAGGAGCGAGCCTGCCTGCAATGGAAGCAACCCAGAGGGGTGAGGAACAAAGCTCGTGGCTTTGTGTCATTGTCTGGGCCCCTGGATGAGGCTGACATGAAAATGGGCGCTTCATCTAGATCTTTTAGTTAGGTTTATTTATTGAACTTAACAAACACCAATACAGCACTTACTCTATGCCAGGCATTGTTCTATGTGCTACAGAAATACTTCATTTAATCCTCGCAACCTGTGAGTTAGGAACTGTTATGTCCTCCTGCTTCACAAATGAAGGAACTGAGGCACAAAGAGGTTCTGTAACTTGCCCAAGACTGCACAGCTTTCAGATGATGGAGGTGGGATTCAAGTACGAGCAGACAGCCCCTGGCGCCTGTGCTTTTAACTGTACCATCGGCCACTGAATTTCCTTCTTTTTTTTTTTTGCTTCAGTCAGTTTCATGGAGGGTTTCTGTCACTTACTTTCTAAAACTGTGACTAGTGCAGGACATGATATGGAGGAAGCTTCCAGAAGGTGTGCCAGGCAAAGGGCGTAGCTGATGGGCGAGTGTAGAGCAAGGTGGATCAGCACTGTCCATTTGCAGGATCGCACAGGTTCATGACGGTCAGAGCGGAGAGAGGTGGGCATGGGGCGGGTGGTGAGAAATCCATCCACAGGCAACAGTGAGAAAGCATTTATGACTCTTCCACCAAGGACTAAAAACAAAAGGATCTTAGTCCCACTGGTTTCTTTAGGACATTATTTTACATTTAAAAAATATTTACTTATTTATTGAATAGGTAATACTTTGGCCTAATTTAAAAGTCAAAAATATTGATGCATTTCTAGTAAAATGTCTTCCTGTCCTTCAGCAGATGAACGGGTAAACAAATCGTGGTCCATCCACTCAGTGGAATACTGCACAGCAATAAAAAGGAACTCACAATGTGGTTACATGCAACAACACGGATGAATCTCAAATGCATTATACTAAGTGGAATAAGCTAGACTCAGAGGTTACCTACTGTCTGCTTCTATTTGTATAATGTTCTGGGAAACGCAAGTCTTGTAGGGATAGGAACGTAGATCAGGGGCTTCCAGAGTTTAAAGGCATAGGAGGGTTTGATCCCAAAGGGGTTTCTCCGAGGGTTGTGGAACTGTTTTGTATCTTGACTGTTATGGTGGTTATGTGACTGTGCATTTGCCAAGGCTCACAGAACCATATGCCAAAAAGAGTGAATTTTCCTGTTGCAGTAATCCACGTAAAAGATGACAGCTTCAGCCGAGTGCTAACAGGTGGTTGGCTTCTAGGTATAAAACCAGCAGGATGTTTTCATGAATTGGATGTAGGGTGTGAAAGGAAGAGAAGACTCATGGATTGAGCCAGGGTTTGCTGCCCAAGCAAGTGGGAGAATGTAGTTCTCATGAACTGAAATAGGGCTGCTGGTGGGATGGGGAAAAAATGTAGGATTAGACATTTCATTCCCTACATTCATTTGGAGGTACCTGTTAGACATTCAAGATGCATATATAAGCTGTACATCTGAGAGTTGATGGCTCTTAAAGTCATGGCTGGTCCTAGTGATTTGGATCACCAGGAAGTGAGTGCAGAGAGAGGAAATAAGAGGATTGAGCTCTAGGGGCGCCTGGGTGGCTCAGTTGGTTAGGCGACTGCCTTCAGCTCAGGTCATGATCCTGGAGTCCCGGGATCGCGTCCCGCGTCAGGCTCCCTGCTCGGCAGGGAGTCTGCTTCTCCCTCGAAACCTCCCTCCTCTCATGTGCTCTCTCTCTCTCTCATTCTCTCTCTCAAATAAATAAATAAAATCTTTAAAAAAAAAAAAAAGAGGATTGAGCTCTAGGGCCTTCCTGGGTCCATCTTTTGGGATACACTCTTGTGTATCCTTGCAGGGCTATTCTACACTGTTCAAGCAGATATAGAAAGGGAGTGCCTTTCTCATAGAAGTACACATGTTACACATATGGGTGTGTACCTTACTTTTTTTTCAGTTACTAATATACCTTAGAAATTATTCCCAAGTGGTATATAAACATTGTCTTTGTTCTTTTTGAGGGCTGCATAATATTCCACTCTGTGGCCATACCATGATCTCTCTCTCTCTCTCTTCCTGTTTAAAATGTTTACTATGGGGGTGCCTGGGAGGCTCAGTTGGTTAAGCATCTGCCTTCTGCTCTGGTCATGATCCTGGAGTCCCGGGATTCAGCCCTATGTCGGGTTCCCTGCTGAGCAGGGAGTCTGCTTCTGCCCCCTCCCTGCTCCTTCTCTACCCTTCTCAAATAAAAAAATAAATAAAATCTTTAAAAATAAATAAATAAAAGTTTCACTATGGAAAATTTCTAACATATACAAAAAGTAGATAGAGAAATATAATGAATCCTCTCCCCACCCTGACCCATTACCCAACTTCAACAGTGATCAACTCATGGACAGTTTTAGTTTATCTAGACCACCATACACTCTCTTTCTTTCAAAATATTGTTTCTTGGTAACTTGTTATTTTGATGTAATTGTAAACTTACCATAACATCTATTTTTACAGGTATTTCAGTTGTGTTTAATATTTTATTGCTGTAAACAATATAGTAAAGAAATAGTACAACATGCCTATTCACAAAGACCACATTCCCTGGTGCCCAAAAGGACAAAGGGTTGGGAACTGAAATGCTTTCAGAACATCTCTCTTGAGGAATGGGTCCTGAACACTGAACACAAAACTCAACTTTCTCTTGGAAAGTCTCCTGGCCTTGGCCTCTACATTTCTGTTTTTTTTGTTTGTTTTTTTAAGATTTATTTATTTATTTGAGAGCAAGAGAATGAGTGGGGGGGCAGACAGAGAGGGAGAGAGAATCTCAAGCAGATTCCATGCTGACCATAGAGCCCAGTGAGGGTTTGGATCTGAAACCAGGAGTCAGATGCTTAACCAACTGTGCCACCCAGGCACCCATGCCTTTCCATTTCTGGCCCCAATTCTGGTGTGTGGGTTTTCCCACACCACCAAGCAATTGCCTAATACCAGCTGGGTGTTGTTAAAAGATAAACTGAGGCATATTAGCAATTTTAAGAGTTTGAGCAAAAATTGATTAAAAGCAGGCAGCATCCTATCTAGCAGACAGAAAGAAGCACTGAGGAGCTGTATGAAAGGCTTGTATAGGGCAAAAGGGAGCAGGAACAAGGAAGTTATACCAGGCGAAAAAGTGGGTTGATTATCACAAGGTTGTAAGGTTACTTTCCTTTAAGAGATGATGAACATCTATTAAGCTGATTACCTAACTAGTGCTGATCAGGTGATTCCTCATTGACTGGTTTAAGATTCCATTTCTGGGAGAGTTGAAATTGTAATTAAGTTAATTCTCAGTTTGTTGACATAGGGCTTTGCATAAGCAATTCCATTTTGGGCCGGTTGTCTTGCTTTTACCAATGTTGTTGGGGTCCAGGGCAGGCTGCCCCCAATTATGCCACTTTGGTAAATGGATTATTTTGAATTAAAGTTACTTAAGAAACAGCCAGTACAATAAGGACATTGTGACCCTTTTTTTTAATCTCCCTGAAAGCAGGAAATAAATTTCCCATGTAAAGGGTACCTGGGTGGAAGACATCCTTATCCCAGAGATAGGGAATTAAGGCCCAGAATGCTGTATAAATAAACCTTGTTTCCTTTTTCACTAATTTGCTACCCCAAGCTCCAACTTCTTTTTCTTGTCAATTCTTCACAGACTTATTATTTCTTTATCTAAAAGGTAAAAAAGCTGCGTGCTTCGGTTACTTCTTTGAGTCTCATGTTTTTATGAGTTTTCATATGTACAAAACTAAATTTTCTTATTTAGCCTGTGACTCTGTCTTATGTCAATTTAATGATTAGGCCAGCCGTAGAACCTAGGAAGGAGGAAGGGAAAAGTTTTTCTTCCCCTACAGTGTCCTACAATTCAACTCAATTCTGTCACTATTTACCCGGAGATCAGTTCCACATGTTAAGGGTTCAGTCCTATGAGACTGCCTTCCACCCCTTCAGAAAGCCAACTGCAAGTTCAGCTTGTCACCTGTGCTTCTGAGGACCAGCTAGCTATGGATGGGAAGTTCCAAAAACCCTCTCCTCAACTTCAATTAATTTGTTATAGCAACTCAGAGAACTCAGAGAAACAACTTACTGGATTGCAAGTTCATTACAAAAGGATTTAACTCGGGAACAGCCAGATGGAAGAGATGCATAGGTCAAGGTATGTGAGAAGGGACATGGAGCTTCCATGCCTTATCTGAGCTTGCCACTTTCCTTGAACATGCAAGCTCTCTGAACGCTATTCCTTTGGGTTTTTAGGGAGGCTTCATGATCCAGGCATGACTGAATAAATCATTGGCCATTGGCAATTGATTGAATCTCCAATTCCTCTTTTCTCCCCTTCTCCAGAGGTTAGTGGGTAGGACTGAGAGTTCCAACTCCAATCACTTGGTTGGCTCCCCTGGTGGCCAGCCCCCATTCTTAGGTGCTTTCCAAAAGTCACCCCAGGAACATAACAAAAGACACCTTTCTCACTGTCATCACAGGAAATTCCAAGGGTTTTTGGAGCCCTGTGCCAGGAGCAGGCGGAAAACCAAGTACATATTTCTTACTATAAATCACAATATCACAGCCTATAACTGACTCTCCAGAGCTTTTGCCTGTGACATTTTAGAAGGCCACAGGTTCAGACTAAAATCTTGGAAAGATATTTTCAGAATAAGCTTACCGTGCAGCTTTTTCTCTTCTGTATGGGTATTTTGTGTGTAAGCACCCAGCAGTAACTTTTCCACAAGTGAGTGCCATGCGCCCGACAAACAGAAGGGTCCTACCTGGCCCTTCTTTAAACCCCTGCCCTGAGTCTTCACCCTGTGTTGTGCATGTGTCTCCTCGAGTGGTGGTTGCATGGTGTTAGCTATCCCAACACATGTCCTCCTCTTTTCTGCTGCACAAGGAACTGAACAAACTGAGCCTGCTTCTCCCAGGGACTCTGTTGCTAGTGCAGGGCCTGGACCACAGGAGGCATCAGGGAGCAGTTACTGCCAAGTTGACTATATCAGAACATGACCCGGCTCATTACAGATGGCAAACTGGCTGCCAGGTAGAATTCAATGCTTGTGCTTGGCTACCTTAGTGTTTAAATTAAAAGCTAAATTAGTTGCTGACATGTAAAAGATTGCATATAGAAATTTCATATAGAAACACTCTCTTCTCTTGAAAAATGGGAAGATGGGCAATGTTGGGCTGGCATTCCTGCCATTCCTGCCTGGTATCAGTTGGCTGGAACTGAACAGTGTCTTCCTCTACAAAGGAAGCTCTTCAGGTCTCTAGTCTCCACACTCACGGGCATCTAAGCCCTGCTAATCTCTCTCCTTGAGGCATCTGCCTAGCCAGTGAAGACCCCTGTTTGTGACCCCTGGCTGTTAGCTGTGGTTGACAACCTTTTTAGTGGCTCCAGACACTTCAAGAATCTCGTGAGAGTCATGTACCCTCTCCAGCACAAGCACATAGCATAACATTTTACATACAATCGGGAGCTCTGCACCCCTCCTGAGGCCAGGCTGCAGACCCGCAGGGCGAGAACTCTTGAGTCAGAGATGACATCTTTCTCTGCCATCTTCTAACAGCCTTTAACAGATTCCCCCATGCTGACTTCTGCTTAACATTCCAGCCTCAGCTCAATCAGCAACCCGCGACAGGCCTTCCCTTTACCATTCATTGTTAATTAGCTATCCTCCCTCTGGCGCGCTAGTCCTCTTAAACTCTGCTTTTATTTTCCCCGGAAGGCTTCTCCCCTCTCTGAAACGATCTGGCTCAGGCATTAGTTCACCTGTTTATTATCTGACCCCCACCCGCGCTCCAATACAGTATAGCATGGAGAGAGCACTGTATCCCAATGCCTTGAAAAAGTGCCTGGTACTCAGTAGGCACACAATAAGAGCCTGTTGAATGAATGGATGGATGGACGGATCCCTCCATTCTCAGTCTCCTCGAGGTATCGGGTGGCAGGAGCCAGGTGAGAGAACAGCCGCACAGTAGGTGACCTTGGTCAAGTCCCGAACCCGGAGCCCCCTCCTCCTGAGCGGTGCCAGGCAGGGCCCGCAGGCGCCGAGACGGCGGAAACTTCGGGGCCGGAACGGGCGTGCCCGGCCCGCGCGGGTTGCGGGGGGGGCGGCTTAACCGGCCGGACCGTAGCGGCGGCGGCGGGAGGGGAGGGGCGGCGGGCGGCGGCGGCGGCGGCGGCGGCATGGCAGGTCGGCGGGTGAACGTAAATGTGGGCGTGCTGGGCCACATCGACAGCGGCAAGACGGCGCTGGCGCGGGCGCTGAGCACCACGGCCTCCACCGCCGCCTTCGACAAGCAGCCGCAGAGCCGCGAGCGCGGCATCACGCTCGACCTGGGTTTCTCGTGCTTTTCGGTGCCGCTGCCCGCGCGCCTGCGGTCGGCGCTGCCCGCTCCCCCGGCGGCGTCCGGAGCCGAGCCCGGGCCCGGCGAGCCGCAGCTTCAGGTCACGCTGGTCGACTGCCCCGGGCACGCCTCCCTCATCCGGACCATCATTGGCGGTGAGCGCGGGCCGGGGCGGGAGCCGGGCTCGGGGACCCTGGGCGGAGCGGCCGGGCGCCGTGTCCGAGCTCGCCCAAGCCGCTGTCGGGGAAGGGAGACGGCCTCACCTCACGGCCGGCATCCCCGCTCCCCCCAGGTCGCGAGAGGAGGACGGGGCTCGCCCAAGGCCCCGCGCGGCAAGGGAGCGGAGGTTCTGGGACTCGAACTCGCGGCCGGCTGACTTGGAACCTCTTCCCACCCAGCACAACCGCGCAGGAGTGCTTCCTTAAAGTTTTTGGTTTTGTTTTTTGCTTTTCTGTTTTCAAGATGAGTTTGTAATACACGAACAAGTAAGAAAACTCAAAGGCTACCAAAAGGGTATATGTAAAAAGTGTCAAAAAAAAAAAAGAAGTCTCCACTCACCTGTTCTTTGGTCTCCTGGTTCCCATTTCCAGAGTCAACCAGAGTCAACCGCTGTTCCCAGTTCCTTGTATCATTTCAGAAAAACTCCACGTAAAGACAAGCATACCCATGCGTAAACCCCCTTCCTCTTCTTTCTCCACAAAATAGTAGACACTATTTTAGTCAATACCAACGGCTCCATATCTGTACACGCAAAGCTATATTATTATTAGTTCTTAGAGAGGCAGAGAGAATCATAAGCAGACTCCACGCCCAGCATAGAGCCCTGGGCGGGGGGGGGGGGGGGGCTTGATCTTAGGATCCCAAGATCACGACCTGAGCAGAAATCGAGTCTTAGGGGACTGAGCCACCCAGGCGCCCCAAAAGCTGTATTATTTTTAAGGGTCATATAAAATTCCATTGTACACTTGTGCCAATGTTTTCTTATATAACTCTTAATGATGGACACCTATGTCATTTCCAGTTTTTGCTAATGATGCTTCAGTGAATTTTCTAGAACAAGTCTGGTGGGGGTGCTAATCTATCTGTAGGATAAGCTCCTAGAACTGAACTGGCCTGGGGCAAAGGGCACATGTATTTGCAGTTACGATGGGTATTGCCAAAATTCCCTCCAAAGATGTACCACTTAATTAATTTTTAATTATACAGGTAGTACATGAATAGTTCTGCTTGTGAAGAAATAGAACATTTCAAATTAGGTAAAGGTCCCCTAATTGCCCCTCCTGTTTCTCCAGAGGAAGCCACTGTTGTACCTTTGTGCATTACTTTTCTGGACACATTTTACCACAGTGGCAAAGCCCTGTGGACAAGGCTTTAAAACTTGCTCTATTTTTAGAGGAAAATGATGAAATAATAGAAGCACCTGGCACAAAAGGGTATACAGCTAAAAGAAGTCTTTTCTTCACTGCTGACCCGAGTGTTTGGTTGCTTTCCTCTTTTCCATTGCCTTCTGTTTCCTTCCAATTATGTGATATTCTCTACACCTGCAAGCACATATGGGAATATATATTGGGCAGATGGTTTTATTGGCTTGGTGGCAGATGGCCTCATTGGTCGCTGGGCATACTGGCTCCCAGTTGTAGTGATGAGTGTGTTAAGTACTTTAATCTTTGTTACCTCCCAGCTGTTCATGCTGCAGGCAGTCTGAGGTGATTTCCCCATTTTACAGTAGAGGAAGTGGAGGCTCAAAGGGAAGGGACCTGCCCAAGGTCACATGGCCTAAAGTCTTCCACTCAAGTCATGTTTCAGTCATCAGATGAATGTTAAGGGTCATGTGATCCTCTCTACCCTTTTCCCCTTCCCTTCTCTTAACAATTCTATTTACTCAAGTCCAAGTACATTTTAAGACAGGTACTCTGAGCCAGTCTAGGTTGGAGATGGAAGAACCAGGTTAAAATAAAACAAAAAGGCACTTTTAGGTTTTTTTGTTGTTGTTGCTGTTTTTAGTAAATAGTGTAGATGAGTAATGAAGGACATGCTTTTGAAGTCAGAACTGGGTTTGAGGCCTGGCTTTTTCCTTTACTAACTGTGCGACCTTTGAACCTCATTTTGGACCTTCCACACACTGGCAGATAGCAACCACACAGGTCTTTATTGGTTTTGCTTTTCTCACATGTTTGCCACTTCCCAGGCAGACCCTGTAAGGAATGTGGTGGTTACCATTTAATAGTTGAAGAAATTGGGACATGGGGAGGCTGCTGGTTAGTGGCACCCAGGTCTCCCTGGTCCCAAAGCTGGAGCTCTTTCCTATGCTTCCTCAGATCACTTTATGCTCCCCCTGCCCCCCTTCTAACATATCCATTTATAGAGAAGCTCTTTGTAGGACAAAATGTTTCAGGTGCCAGCCTTATCCTATATAACCAAATTTTAATGCCTCCAAGAATTTGGCAAATCCTTAGTTTATTTATTTATTTATTTTTTTATAGTTTTTTTTTTATTTTAAAGATTTTATTTTATTATTTATTTGAGAGAGAGAGAATGAGAGATAGAGAGCACGAGAGGGAAGAGGGTCAGAGGGAGAAGCAGACTCCCCGCAGAGCAGGGAGCCTGATGCGGGACTCGATCCCGGGACTCCAGGATCATGACCTGAGCTGAAGGCAGTTGCTTAACCAACTGAGCCACCCAGGCGCCCCGGCAAATCCTTAGTTTAGACTGTAGAAGAAAAAAAGAGGAATTTTTTCTCTTCTTGTATGTACACCGTGGTTCTTCTTACTTTTCTCTCACCTCCTGAGTGAGGAGACTTTCCTTACCTTCTTACAGGCATTAAAATGCAACCTGAACACAGTGGTATGGGAAGACCAAGGCTGCCACTATCCTTCCTTCCATAGATTAGGTTCCCACCCTTTTCAGAGAAATGAGAAAAAAATGAGGGAAAGGGCGCCCACATTTGAGTACCTGCTCTGGCCCATGCCTGTTGCTAAAAACTTGCATTTGTGCAACAACCCCTAGTGGTGGGAGTGTTAGGCCTATTTTTCCGATAAAGGAACTGAAGCTTGGAAAGTATCAAGTACCCTGGGCTGGTGTTTACCTAACTCTGCTGCCCCTAACCTGGATCTGGTTAATACCTTCAGTTATCCTCATGACTCATGAATCCATAGCCATCTTTGCCTTCTTAAGATTGCTCCAGAGGCCAAATCCCTGCCTCTGGCAGCTGGTCTCCTACAATGCAGGACCTACTTCTCACTGACTGCTTGCCCTCCTCTTCCTGCTACTCCATTTCCATACAAAAGGCAGCAAAACTCCTTTTACAGAGGTTCAGCAGATCATGTCAGCCCTCAGCTTCGACACTTCCCAGCAGCTTCTCTTTGTGCTTAGAGTAAAATCCGACCTCTTCTCTGTGGGCTGCAGAACCCACGATCTGGCCTCCCTTTTCCTCTGAGCTCATCCCTTGCCCTGACCTTCAGTCTCACTGGCCTCATTTTTACTTATTGAATGGGCTAGTTTTGCACCTGCTGTTCCCTCTTTTTGGTACATCTGGCTCCTCATGTATATCTCAGCTTGAGTGTCCTTTAGAGAGGGCTCCTCTGAGCTGCCTAGCTAAAGTACCCTCAATTCTCTCCCCCAGGAATTTTCTCATGTCCCTGTTTTACTTCCTTACAGCTCTTTCACTACCTGATAACTCTTTATGTGTTTACTTGTTGACTGTGTCTGTCCTCCATGAGAGTAGAGTAGGAATCATGTCTGGCTTATTTACCAGCATATTCTCAGCATTTGGGCCAGAGCCAGGTGTGTGGTAGGCATTTGGTAAGTCTGAATGGATGAAGCTGTGTCCCACTTCCTGGTAGTGGTAGTAGTGAGCAAAGAACTTTCTTCATGGGTTAGTGGACAGAAAGCAATCAGCATGGGGCCTGGCCTATAGTAGGTACGTTACACTTCTTGATTTTTTTCTCTCCCTCTGGGAACTAACAGCAGAACTGGGGAGAGGGCACTGTCCGATGTGCAAAGTGACCTATCAGATCTTTTTCCATCCAGGACAAAAGCAGGAATAACTCACTTTGCTGGGCAATGGGGTATAAGGCATCATGGGGGAAAGAAGAGCTTTCCTAGTGGAGGAAATGCCTGGTCAGGGCTCTGTGCCTTAAACCTGACTTTTTGTCTGTTTAGAGTCTGAGGTAACTGCTAGCATTTAGCTGTGGCTGGAAATCAGCATGCTGTGTGGGGAGGTATGATGAAGATGAAGGTAGAAGGGTTGGTAGGCCAGATCCTCTAGAGTGCTAAGTGTTGAACATAGATTAGGTTAGGCCCTTAGCATAGATTTCTCCTAAGGGCCTTGGCAGCATTTTAAAGCAGGGTTGTAACAAGATCAGGCCTCAGTGTTAGGACGATGCAAGATTCCCAGGCAGGGACTCTTACTGGCAGCAGGCAATGCACCTACACCTGGGATTGCTGGAAGATTGGGCTCTTGTTAGAATTCCTGGCTTGCTGTGAGTGATTTAGACCACTTGCTGAATACATTAGCCCTAGTAGAAGGAAATTAGAATGATTGTCTCAGTTCTGTGATGATATCTCTGAGGTTTAATATATCTTATATTAAAGCCAGTTCTCTTTGATTCTCTTGCTCCCCCCAAAGTCTTTTCACTACCCAAAAGATTCCTTTCTTAACTTAGAGAAAATTGGGCTTTATCTCCTCAATCTGTGTGGCCATAGATAAAACTCCTGTGGTACCAGAGGGAGGTTAATAGTGACAGTAGTACTTAGCCTTTATTTAGTGCTGCCCTTAAGCTATATTTCCCCCCATTTAACTCTCAAAGCAATCTTGTGAGGTAAGAGATGATATTCCCATTTTACAGGTGAAAAAGCAGGCTCAGAGAGGTCAGGCAGGTAGCACAGTTCATAAGTGTCAGGGCTAGGTTTGAACCTATGTTGATCTGACCACACAGCTCCTACTCTGGCATTCTCAATGGGAATGAAAAAGTGTATCCGTCTACTGCAACCCCTATAGTAGTGTTTCAGGGCAGTATTTTTCTCTGATCCATTTTAGAGTATAAATCTTTCAGGGTTAGAACTTCAAAAAGATTCAGTAATGTATGTTTTAAAGACTTGGGTGGGGGTGAGGGACTTGGAGCCATCCTCAATCTAACTCTGGCAGGAAGGAGGAGAGCTGAAAAATGCTGGTATCTTGGCTTGGCAATTTATAGTCCTCTTGTGGCTGCTAGGATTAACAGTGTATTGTCTCCTGGTCTTTTGTTCCAGTTGTTAATGAACAGCAGCTCTTCTGCCACGACTTGTCGCCCTGATCTCTTGCCTCCTCTGCCCACCACTTAAGTGGTGCTTCCTCCCTGGCTTGGACCCTCTCTGGGTCTCTGGGTCCTCCCTGGCTGGAGCTGATGAGAGCTGCCAAAGCCTTGTAAGTCTGACTCGGTTACTCTCTTTGGAGGGAAAACAGTCAGTAGCGCCGGGGGTCTTTGTCTCTGCAGCCTGGGAGAAAACCTTCTTTGTAAAACTTAAGCTGCTTTGCCTTCTCTGTTTTTCCAACTCTCTGCACTCTTGGTGCCGATGTGGAGAAAGTGCTTGTCCCTTTGGCTTGTTTTATCAAGGAGTGTGCCCTGCAGTTTCTCTGCAGTCTGTCTGAGATGCTGTCTTTGGACCCGTGAAGCAAGGTGTGTGAAGGAATGTGTGTTTTCAACCAGATTTTTTACATTACCCTTTGGGTACCTGCACATAATGCCCAGAAAGCCGTATAAGCAGAGACAACAAAGGGGCCTGGCAGTGCACGGAATTTGGGCATTATGCTAATAATGTAAAACCAGCCAGCCAAACAAAAAACCCAGTTTGGGTTTTCTTTGCCTCTGGTCTTTTTATGAATCTGTACAGCAGTATGTTGTTATGTTATGGTATTCATATATGTGTGTCCTAAAATATTGAGACATTTAAAGGAGTTGATATAAGTGGAAGTGCTTCTAAAGAAGCACCTTAATTTCTTTAGCCCTAGAATCTGCCACGCCTTGGTTCCCTGTATCTTCGCGCTCACTCCGGGGGTGCTGCCTTTGGTTTTCTCTTCTTTGTTAAAAGGTGCACACCATAACGGAAGATTCTCCTCTGTGGTGCCAGTTCTGGGATGCCCTCTACCACCGAGTAAAGCAGAGGCCAATACTGGTGTCTCTTGTGTTAATGTGCTGAAAGCCTCTCTATGTCCAGTAGGAAGTTGGCTGCACTCAAGTGCCAAGGGTGCCCATATTCAAATACAAGTTTTTCTGTTTTGCCTGCTACGTTATCACTCTCTGACCCTGCCCGATCTCCTTCCAAGTTGGAGTGCCTTTCGCTGTCTCTAGGAGACTCTCAAGTTGAGCTTTGTTTGCAGCCCGTGCTCCTGGCGCTGGATGGCGGGTGACTTTGCTTTGGTTTGGGTGACAATGTGGAGGTAACACAACATCAGAGACGCAGCCTCGAGTTTAAATTAATGCAGAATATTTGAGCAGGAACCAACAGGAAAGAAAAATGGAAGCAGGTAGTCATATTTCATTCTGTTGGGGTGCATTTTTCTTCTCATGGGGCTTGCCCTTGAGAACAAAACATATCAAATGTTAAATCAAAGAATATTTTTGTAGTCATGCTAGGAATAGAAAATAATGCAAAGACTTTGCCTTCTGGAGGCAAATATTTTGCTGGAAGGTTATAATCAAAGTCAGAAGGAAATCATAGCCACAGCTTTTGGTAAAGCTGTAATCATTTAAAATTAATTGCTTTTAAACTTTTTACTTAGCATCTCTTTTGTTTTCTATCTTCTTTGTCTCCTGGGTTTTTCTTCAAAAATCACTTCATCCAGGTTGGAATAAGATTTGGGCAGGCATCCCAGGAAACAAGCCGTAAATTCAGCCCTGAGACATAGTCCCTGCTTGGTCATTCTTTTTTTGGCCAGAGTCTTGAAGAGGCTAGGGATGAGGCACCCTTGTCTTGGAGCTTGAGTCTGTTCCCTTTGACGAGCAGGCCTTTGAGACTGTGCCCAAGTGACAGTGTCTGTAGCTCTGGTGCTCTGGGTGATCCGGAGGCCCGTGTCCTGGTGAGGTGGAGCCTGGCATTTCTGAGATGGCCTCAGGGTGGGACGAGGAGCAGGAATGAGCCTGCCTAGGGTCAGATGGCACCTCGTGTCTCTCCTGCTCTGCTGCAACGGCTCGCTTCCCCTTATTCGAGTGTTCCTTTTAGTCTGGAAGCATCTCAGGGACAGAGACAACATTTGAATTGTCTTGGTAGCTCTAGGGCCAGTCCAGGGCTTAGCACATAGTATATATTCAATAATGTTTGTAAATATTTTTAATTGAGGTATAGTTCACATATCATATACTGCGCCCATTTCAAGTGTACACTTTGGTGGTTTTCAGTATGTTCCCAGAGTTGTATAGATCATTGCCACAATCTAAGTTGAGAATATTTTCATCACTACGAAAAGAACCCCCATACTCATTAACAGTCACTCTCCATTCTCCCCTCCCCCAGGCCTACGCAACCACTGATCTACTTAATGTGCACAGATTTGCCTTTACTGGACATTTCATAAAAATGGAATCTTCCAACATGTGGCCTTTTGCATCTGGCTTCTTTCAATCAGTGTGATGCTTTCAAGGTTTATCATATTGTAGCATGGAGTATATATACTTCATTCCTTTTTTAGAGAAAAATTTTTAAAATTTATTCTTAATTATGGTAAAGTAAATATTACATAAAATTTACCATCAAACAATTTTTTTTTAAGGGGGGGAGAGAGAAAGAGGAAGAAAGAGAGAAAGGGGTGGGGAGGGGCAGAGGGAGAGGGAGAGAGAGAATCTCAAGCAGACTCCACGCTCAGCAGGGGCCCGTTGTGGGGCTGAGTCCCACCACCCTGAGATCATGATCTGAGCCGAAATCAAGAGTCAGATGCTTAACCAACTGAGCCACCCAGGCGCCTCAACTGCTTAACCATTTTTAAGTTTATAGTCTAGTGGCATCCATCTCTAGAACTCTTCATCTTAAAAAACTGAAACTCTAGGGGCACCTGAGTGGCTCAGTTGGTTAAGCGCTGCCTTCGGCTCAGGTCATGATCTCAGGGTCCTGGGATTGAGCCCCACATCGGGCTCCCTGCTCTGCAGGGAACCTGCTTCTCCAGCTCCCCCTGCTTGTGCGTGTGTGCGCTCTCTCTGTCAAATAAATAAGTAAAATCTTAAAAAACAAACAAACCAAAAAACCCCAAGAAACTCTATACCCATTAAAAGTAACTCTCCCTTCTGCCTTCCCCAGCTATCATTCCTTTTTATGGCTGAATAGTATTCCAGTATATGTATATACTGCTATTTAATCCATTCATCAGCTGAAGGACATTTGGATTGTTTCCACTTCTTGGCAATTATGGATAATACTGCTGTGAACATTTGTGTACAAGTCTGTGGTATGGACATATGTTTTGATTCCCTTGGTATTACCTAGGAATGGAATTACTGGGTCATAGTTTAACTATTTCTACTTTTTGAGGAACTGCCAGACTGTTTTCCATAGCAGCTGCACCACATTATATTCCCACCAGCTGTGTACGCTGGTCCAGTTTCTCTGCATCCTTACCAATACCTGTTATTGTCTGTCTTTTGGATTATAGCCATCTTGGTGGGTGTGAGGTGCTATCTCATTGTGGCTTTATTTTATTTTTTTTTTTAAAGATTTCATTTATTTATTTGAGAGAGAGAATGAGAGAGAGAGAGAGAGAGAGAGCACATGAGAGGGGGGAGGGGCAGAGGGAGAAGCAGACTCCCTGCTGAGCGGGGAGCCCGATGTGGGACTCGATCCTGGGACTCCAGGATCATGCCCTGAGCCGAAGGCAGTTGCTTAACCAACTGAGCCACCCAGGCGTCCCTCATTGTGGCTTTAATTTGCATTTCCCTGATGGCTGGTGATGTTGAACATCTTTTCATTGCTTGTTGGCCATTTGTGTATCTTCTTTGGAGAATTGTCTATTCAGATCCTTTGCCCATTTTTTAAATTAAGTTATTTGGCTTTTATTATTGATTTCTTTATGTATTCTGGATACCAGAACCTTATTAATGGATGATTTGCAAATATTTTCTCAATAATATTTGAGTTAAATAATTGAGTTGAATTGAATTAAATAAATTAATATATATTGAGAGGATTAAATGTACCTAAGACATTACCTGGGCTATAGTAAGCATGTAGTAAGTGTCATTTGCTTGTGTATGGAAAGCCTGTTGGGGTCCTTCCTGTCCTATTCTTGGATCTGCCCATTTCTGTCTTTATAGGACATCTGTGCCTGATAGGAGAATGGGTCGTCCTCTCTGTTCATCCCATGGTAGGGTCTCATCCCACATTAGGGTCTTGTCCAGAGTCTGGCCTATAGATGTGTTTTGGTGGCCCATTTAATAATTAGAATTTTTAAAAAATTCATTGCTAGGGGGCGCCTGGGTGGCTCAGTTGGTTCAGTGACTGCCTTCAACTCAGGTCATGATCCTGGAATCCCAGGATCGAGTCCCACATCGGGCTCCCTGCTCAGCGGGGAGTCTGCTTCTCCCTCTGACCCTCTTCCCTCTCGTGCTCTCTATCTCTCATTCTCTCTCTCTCTCAAATAAATAAATAAAATCTTTAAAAAAAAAAAAAAGAAAAGAAAAAAAAATTCATTGCTAGTATTTAAAAAATCAGGAGATCAAGGGGGGCCTGGGTGGTTCAGTTGGTTGCACGTCCAACTCTTGATTTCAGATCAGGTCTTAATCTCAGGGTTGTGAGATTGAGCCATGCTGGGTATGAATCCTGCTTAAGATTCTCTCTCTCTCTCCCTCTCCCTCTGCACTCCCCCCCAATAAATAAATAAATCAGGAGATCTCATTTAACAACCCAGATTCCTGGCTTCTTAGAAACATAAGATTTTCATACCTGCAGAGCCATGCTTCAGTGTGGTGGCACAGTCCTGGAGCTGAGTAGAAGGGGCATGTGCTTTTTAGATTGCCTGGGCCCTGTAGACATTTGGGTTTGTAGCCCCCATTTTGAGGGCTTTTGTCAGGCTGTGTGATGGGAGAGGATCAGATGGCACTGTTATTTAGTGTTTTCATCCATTTATTCAGAGACTCTACAAACAACATATATTGTACACTCTGTTTGGATATGAGGGCAGATACAAATGTGCCTATCTTCAAGGAGCTCACAGTCTGGAGGGCCAGGGAAGAGCGGGAGGCAGTGCCAACAGCCAGTTAAGATGCAGGGTCATAAGGGCTTTATAAAGAGGAGCTTAGGATATGAGTGCCTCTGCCTGGGACAGGCAGGAAGGGCATCCCTCAGGAGGAGACCCTGGGCTGGGCCTGGAAGGGTGACCTGGAGGTTTCCAGGCATAGAAAAAGAGAGGGCAGAGCAGACCCAGGGAGCAGCCTGAGCAGTCAAGAGGTGTGAGAGCAGACCTGGCCAAAGAAGGGGGCAGCCAGTCAGTGGGAGAAGTGGGAGGAGGTAAGACCAGGGCATGAGGGTCATGGGTGAGTTAGGAGGAGGGGCTGTCTTGTCAGAGCTTTGAAGGCTGAGATTTTCCCAGTGGGGAAGAGGGGAGGCTTTCCCACTAGAGGACTCAAGAGTGGATAGGGACATAGGGGCGAAGGGAGGCCTGGAGTGTGGAGCTCACAGGGAAGCAGCAGGGTATGAGGCTGAGCTGCAGAGACCCTTGGGCCCCAGTGCTCAGGAGCTTGGGGAGCCTGTAGTTGGAGGCAGGTGGAAGGTTTTTAAGCTGGGAGATCCTGGCAGCTTTTGAAGAGTCTGAGGAGAGGGCCTGTGACAAGTGGTCTGGGGCCACGCATCCCTCTCCTCATTCTGACTGAGGCTTCCAGAGCTGGCTGGAAGAGCGAGGGAGAGCAACCATAGGCAGAATAGACACCATCAGGAGGGAAAGTGTGGCTCTGGGGGTGCAGACATGGCAGTGCAGAGCAGAGGCTGAGGAAGGTCTGCTTTTCAGAAGGAAAGAGGGGGAATGGACGCTTTGGGAACATCTTTTGTTTGCTGGCCACCGTTCTAGACCCTTTATTATCTCACTCCACCCTGCCAGCCAGAGGTGGGAGAGTTTCTCTCTACATAGTACAGCCCATAAAAATGAGACTCCAGAGGTCAGTAGCTGGCTCAGTAGGGGTCTAATCCAATTTGATTTCAGAGGCCCTGGTTTGCTGGGAAGCTGCTCTCAGACCTTAGCCCATGCCTACTTTGGTAGGAGTTGTGGCTCCTGAGGAGCAGTTTATATATAAGTCAATTTGTCAAAAATAGAGATTTCAGCTTCCATTCTCCCCTGGATTATTTGAGTTTTGGGGGTTTTTTTTGTTAATTGGGTCTTTTATTTTCTCGTGCTGTGTGATTAGGCTCCTGCTGCTTTGAAGTGGCCTTGGTTGGGTGGGGAGACAGTGGGGAGGACTTAGTTAATGTGGTGATCCTCTCTTGGCAGGAGAAGAAACAAGTTTTGCTGTTAAGAGAGAAGTTGACTTTCCCTCTTTCCGTATCTCTTGTGTTGTGATGATGCCTCTCTTGTCTTGGGGCCTTCAGGAAGACTAAAATAATTTCCTTTGTCTCTAACCTACTTCCTGAGGATATTTATTTGGTGGCATACACAGGTGCTACCTAAAGATAAACCTGACTTTTTTTCTTTTAAAATTAGTGCTTGGAATTGCTAGCATTGACCTGCTTGGCCTCAGGTACCCGCCCTATCTGGCTTCGTGGCTTCGTTCTTTATCATAGATTTTTTTGGGCTGCTTAAAGCTCAGGGAGGGTCAATGGATTGTCCTTGGTCATCTGACACAGACACTAGAGCTCTGCCTTCCCAGTTATATTGCAGTGTGGCACTTAAAAAAATAGCTCTGCTTGTGGTCATTTCTAGGTGATTTTCAGGGCCTTATGCCATAAGCACCGAAGACCGTCGTGTGTGTGCACATGTGTGTGTACTCAGTGTTCCTTATTCTCTGAAGCAATGATGATCCAGGGCACATTGGGAAATAGTCCTCAGAACTGACGCTCTAGAGAAAAAAAAGACTACATAAGAAGACCACCATTTCTTGAGTGTTTGCACAGACAAGTAGACGGAAAGAGCAGGAAGGGAAGCCGGTGTTTGTCAGCACAGACCTTGTTGCCATTAGCTATCAGTGTGGCCAACAGAAGTGGACACTTTGGCTGCCAGTGACAGTTTTTCACAAATCCTGCAGGGCCTTGCTCAGCACTTTCCAACAGATGGGAATGTTGTATGGTGGCACAGTCCAGCATGGTGGCTGTGGGCCACATGTGGCTTATGAGTACTCACACTGTGGCTAGTGCAACTGAGGAACTGGACGTTTCCTTTTATTTAATTTTAATTACATTTCAGTAGGAAGTTCTACACCTGTAGATCCATCTACTTCTTGGGCTGGTTTCCTCATCTTTGAACATCACAGGCCCTCAGAATCCACATCCTCAAGACCACCCTCTTCACTTCCTCACCTTCCCGGGGAATGATACCTTCATTCTCCTAAGGCATGACCTTTCCTTGTTTTGTTTTTTTTTTTAAAGATTTACTTATTTATTTTAGAGAAGGAGAGAGAGCGTAAGTGGGGGGAGGGGCAGAGGGAGAGAGAATCCCAAGCCGACTCTGAGCTGAACGCAGAGCCCAATGTGGGGTGTGATCCCATGACGCTGAGATCATGACCTGAGCCGAAACCAAGAGTCAGATGCTTAACCGACTGAGCCACCCAGGCGCCCCAGGGCATGACCTTTGAAATGATCCTTAGTGTGTCGTCCTTCATATGAATCAGTGACCAAATCTTGTCCCTCCTGCGTGTCCTCTGACCTGTGTGGTCTTCTCCATCACTGCATCTGCTCCCTTAGGACAGGCCTCCATTAGTGCCCAGTTGGATGAGTACAGTGTTCCTTCACCATCTCTCTGATTCCAGCCCCGCCTCTTGAAACTATCCTCCCCTCTGTAGCCAAGAGCTCTTTTTAAATGGCTAATATAGTTATTTTGCCTCCCTGTTTTAGAAGTCTTGAGTTGCCCTCCATTCGCATAAAGGCCAAATTCCTCAGCATGGCTGACATCAGCCCTTCCTGATGGCTTTGTGTCTCTTTGTCTCTCTCAGGACTCCCGGCTTAATGAACTACTTGCAGGTCTCTGGACAGACAGACCATGCTCTCTTGATGCTGCGTCATCTGGCTACATGTACTTTTCTGGGAAGCCTCAGTGTTGGCTTTCCCCAGCCTAAATTAGGTGACCCTTGTTTGAGGGCCTCTGACATCCTATCTATACCTTAGGATCTCCTTTTCTCCCCATCTGTTGCATTTTCTGTTTACTGGGTTATGTTTTCCACTGGACTTGATTCCTTTGAGGGCAGGAGCCTGTTATCATTCAACTCTGTGTGCAGGGGCCCAGGACCTGGTGTGGTCCTGAGTCGATGTTTGGTGCGTGCAGACACAAGTGAACGAACGAATGGATGGATAAGAGGTCATTTCCCACTGCCTGCAGCAATTACCCACCCTCCTGGGGTGCTTGAAACCAGTGGCCACACAGAGTTCACAGTGGAGGAAGCCTGCCTTGAGGTTAGACAAGTTCATCTTTCAGTGGAAATTCAGTCCTCATATTTCATTTTCAGGCCACTTTGCGTAGCAAAGTAGTTTAACTCGGAGCAGATTTCTGCCGCGCTGATGGTTAATTTCATGGCCCACAGAGGGTCAGCACACTAATGCCGGGAACACGGCGACCTCAGTGCTGCTCACCGCACACGGTGAGGGCCCGACAGCCCTGTTGTTTTAGAGAAGCAGTTTTCAAACATCCTTCAACGGGCTGAGTTTGAGTTAACAGGGGTGACCTTTTCAAGAACATTTTTAAAAGCTATAACATAGATCCCTCCCAGACCGTATATTTTCCTTTCTCCATGCAGTTCAAAGGGGCTGGGTTGTCTCATAGGTTTTTGCCAGCAATCTTCAGCTTGACCCTGGTTGTTTAAATCTGCCGGAGGAAATTTGAACAAACTTGTACTTTGGTAATTCTTCTGCCTCCGTGAACCTTTAACCTTAAGGTTTCTTTCAGAGCCAGGGGCTGCATTGTCACCAGTCATCCCTGCTGGGGCTTTCAAAGGGCATTGTCTGATGCGTCTGTTTTCACTTTGCTACTGGAGTTCTTTTGAGGAAGGGTATTAATTCAGACCTGATTCTGAGACAGGACGAAGACTTTTAAACTTGCCCCAGAGCTTGGGGATGGGGAAATGAGCATAATGCAAGCCTGTGGCCGGTGCCAGTGATTGTTCTGCAAATAGGCTTCGAAGGTGAAGGGAGCGGAGGCCCTCCAGAGGTAGATTGGGTGTGGTAGCTGTCCAGGGGGTAACCCCGGGGCTGGCTTGACAATATGACAAAAAGAGGTTCCTCTCTCAGATGGTCAGGCTTTGGGCCTGGAATTCCTCCGGAACGTGAACTTCCTGGAACACCAGTTCTTAGGAACCTGGGAGGGCAGATGTGAACTTGGGGTTCACATACCATTACCAAATGCTTGCATGACATGACACTTGCTGGGGAAAGGGAACATGACCCCCTGAGGCAAGAGGGTAGGGACATGGTGCTGTTCTGTTGGCCTGCCCCCAGCTCCCGGTCACCTTCACCAGCTAGCCAGCCTCACCTTCAGTTGTTCACGTGTTCTCTTGAGGGAAAGCCCAGAAGACATCTGAAAATGTGCGACATCACAGTCCTCGGGCCCCGTGGGCCTCGGGGGCTGATGTCTTGGGTGTTGCAGTGTCAGAGACCTGACTTTCCCAATCCCTGCCCAGGCAGCTCCTTGTTTGTTCTGTCATCTACTCTTGCAATAGTCTGGGGGCTGTCTGAGCACCTGGCCTGGTTCCTCGGCTTTCTTTCATTTCTTTTCCCAAGATTCTAGTGTCCTAGGGAAACTTATCTGTAAGATTAGACATTGTAGAAGGAAAGGTGTGTCATTACATCAGTTAATTCATTCAGCAAGTCCAGAGCCATCTAGAGCTAGGAGTTGGGTTTCCATTGGTGAGCCAGGAAAAAGTGGCTTCTGCTTTCAGGTAGCTGACCACCTGGTAGGGGAGGAGGCAGGTGTTACAGAAATAAGCAGGATCACGCAGCATTAGAAATTGTGACAGTGCTGCAAAGGACGAGACACGATGCCTGGAGAGGGACAAGTGGATATGCGGAGTCTCCTTTATTTGGAGGCTAGGGAAGGCCTTTCTAAGGAAATTAAGCTTGAACTAAAATCGGAAGGTTGAACAGGAGCCGCGGCGGCCCCTGGAGTGCTGGGAAGGAGTAGCACGTGTGAGGGTTTTGAGGCGGGAGAAAGGTCGGGACTGTGGTACAAGTGAGAGGGTCACTCTGGCTGACTGTCTCAGAGCCCTTTTCCATAACAGACACCTGGTATGGGGCTGGCATATTAGACAAATATGTGTACTGGAGTTGCATGTCAGTCTCGCTGTGGCTGGAGGATAAAGGATCTGCATGTCTTGTCATGCTGAGATGAGGACAGAGAGCAAGGCGGAGGGAGACTGCCCAGCCTTCTGGAGGTGAATGGTCTCAGTGTGGCCATCCTTTGGCCTTTACCCACCCTTAGTCCTGTCTGTTTCTGGTACTGTGCCCCTCATTTTCTTCCCATGGTAGAGGAAAGAGCTGAAGTGGAAGTAGGAGTTGGCAGATAATCCTGGCATAAAGTGAACCAGATAGTTTTCCCTGCTTTGTGCTTGTGTTTGGCCATTTCACATTGACTGCTTATGATTTACAAGCCAGATGAAGGTTAAGGATACATTCCTAAAGGACTAAACCAAGCACTTGATATCAGAGATGGTAAGTGAAGTAGCTGAAGTCGCTGGCACCCACCCCACCTTCTGAGACTTGGTCACAGCCCATGAAACACACTCCCCTAAATCTTTATCTCCATCCCCTTTTCTTCTGGGGTGCGTGCTGGGTTGAAGGTAATGCATTGGGGGCAGATTTTGCCTTCTCTTTCTCTCCCGGAAGTGAGCTGAGCAGGAGATCTGACCCATCCTGGATTGTGCCTGGAAGGGTACAGGGGTGGTTGCATTTTGATAGTTTGTGGTTTAGAACTAGAACTGGAGACCCATTTAGAGAAGACCAGGACCTTACCCTGGAGGTTCCTGCCAAGCAGGACTGGCCTGGCCCCAGACTTGAGTGGGTATTTTTCTGCCTTTGATTTTTCTCAAGTTCTTTAATAAGGGACAGTAGTTCATGTCCTTTAAAGCTCTCTTGAGATGCCAATTTGGTCTTCTGGGGAAAGCCATGTCCCCAGGTTGGAGGAGAGTGTTTGCACGTAACTGTAACAGGTTGGGGCTCATCAGAAAGAAGAGGACCATATCACTGAACCTTGGGGGAGTCCTTTGAGAAAGAGCAACCTGGGTTCCTCCTGCCTTTCCCCCCCACCCAGAATCAGATGGAATCTCTTTGCCTGGCAGATATTTCCCAGATAAACAGAAGTACTGTATAGTTGTTACTGTGGATTCATTAGCTGTTTCTAAAAAGTTTTTATGAGTACATAATGAGAAAACTTGCCACGGTAACCAATAAAGTTTCTTTTCGAGGAATGAATATTTTCTAGGAAAGATAAGAGTCGGTTATTTTTGGTTTGATTTCTTCAGCTGAATCTTCCTCTCTTCCTCTTTATCTCAAAATCTGTCTCGGAAGGCAATCTGGGGACATTTTAGCAAGCGCCCCGGTAACAGATGTGTGACATCCTTTTCCTGACACATCTTCAGGCCCCAAGAGGCAGCTGTACAGTTGCAAGCCATCCACAGGGCGGTAGGTGGAACCCATCTCCACGCTGACTCCGGGACTGTTCGGTGCACAAGAGGGCAGTGTTTGCTTACGGTCCTGGGTGGAGATGATCAGTGCGTAGGTTAACAGGTCAGCATAGTTAGAATGACCTCGGACTTTTTCAAGACAAAATAAACTGTAAGCCCCAGCCATAATGGCTTCCCATATATGCCTTTAAGCGCCTGACCCTTCCGAGAAATAGCTGCTTGCTATCTTTTCTTTCCCTAAAAAGAAAAATATTTTTTCTTTCAGCGTTTATTTTTTATTTTTTTTTAATCAAACGAAAGTACGGTTTGCGGCCTTGTACCTACAATGGCAGAGGTTAAAGAGTGTTGCGAAAGCAAAACAACTGCTTTCTAATTAAAAACCATATGGAAAGGTTTTTGTTTGAAGCAAGGGGTCAAATGTATATTCTTCCCCTTTCACATCAGTGTAAAGATTATCTGACTTAACTCTGAAAACATTTGAAGATGTGGGCTTCAGTTATCAACCTTTCTCTGCAAGTTCATGGTATTAACCAGAGCAAGGAATTTCCAGGAGAGAAAAAAAGGTGATCTCCCTGCCTCCTGGGGGCACAATCTACTATCTGAAATAGGCCATGTCTGCTTTTGTATAACGATTGGCTTGTTTTCAACTCTCCCGTGCTCTTCTGTAGAGGTTTTCAGGCCAGAGAGACACATATTAGTGTGCAGCCCCCCATTCCCCTAGATTGCAGCCTGTGCCAGAGTTGGGGCCTCACACCTATTCTGTTCCCCCCAACCTGGAACTGCGGGTGCCACGTATGTGCCGCACGTTAACACCCCAACGAGCTTAGCATATGGCAACAGCAGCAGCCAGGGCAGCGCCTCCAGGGGTGGGACAGTGAGGTGGAAGGAACTGTGCATTCTGGGGGCAGTGCCCCTTCACCTCTCTGAGCCTGTTGGTGCACCTGATCCAGGTGATTATCTTGCTCAGGGTGGCTGTGTCAGAGAAATGGCTGTAAAGCTTGTGACATGTAGTAGTAGGGAGCGGTTATTGTGATGTTGATCCTTCTGGCCCTGACCCCATTATAAGCCTGTGGGCGTGGGGGGTTGTTGGACATGAGGCTAGGGCACAGGCACCGATGGTTGTTCTCTTATTTGATTCACTAAGCGTGTCTGTTGCTCGGTCCCTCTGAGCATCTGCAACGAGACAAAATGAAATCTAGGTGGGGGGGGTGCCGCGCTGCTGCCTCAATCCTCTGATAGCCATCGAGAAAAGCTGGGTTCCCAAGCTTAGCCCTATATGAAACCAGATGTCTTCTTCTAATCTCTTCTAATCGCAACATAAATCTTCCAAAGTGAGTGTGTCTATAAGATAGATGCCGCATACACTGTGGAATATATTAGTATTTGTGACATCCTCACGGTCTTTAATTGATCAGTAGGATTTCATACAGAATTTGAATTTGACAGCACCGAGGGAGGAGAACCATGGGTGGCCTTCTCATTTGCTTCCCCATGAAGCTCCTGTCCTGGCTTTTATTAGAAGGGTCTGGGTAGGAAAGGAAGGTTTTTGAGCTGCGGGCTTTCAAGAGAGGCTCACGCCATGTTTTTCCAGGAACATAATTTCTGAAAAATGCTGGGGCCCTCAATTTCCAAAGCAGCCTAGTTTGTAAGGGGAATGAAAAGTTGTTTCTGTGTGTGGATTCTGGGTTGTTCTCCATCTTCACTCCCTAAGGCAGGGTTGGCAAGCGGGGAATGGGACAGATGTTCCTTGGTAGTAATTTCCAGTCAGATTCTTGAATGGCTTGTATACTCTGGGTCACCGTCAGCTCATAATGGAGCAAAATTGAGTGAGAATTCCTGCAATGAAAGACGTGAACGGCACACCGGCGAGATATGATGGTAGAGATAGAGTGCATTCTGTGAGAAAATATTTCCAGTGCTATCTGTAAAATTCAGATTGAATAACCATTCTGAAGTGCTCCCTTTTAAAAGAGTTTCCTTCCACAAGCATTGCAGGCTGAGTAAATACCAATAATTTTTATTTCCCTTCTCCTTATCGTTCCCCCTACTGAAATGTTCCTGCACAGCCTATCTGGTCTTTTCAAGTGAGCATCAAATGATTAGTGTCAGCTTCCAATTTGAATTATGATCCTCATTTCAAAACACAAACTGCTTCGCGTTTGCATTTGGAGGTAATTATCAATATTTACCAATACTGTGGAAAGAGTTGGAGGTAGAGGAAGTGCTGCTGAAAATGGAGTCCCCCGACGAAGATAGCACCGGGGGTTGTTCGTGCCCACTTGTGGATGATGGCAGACAGGCTCAGAGGTCTTTCTGGCTCCATCCTGGTCCACAGTCTCTCAGATGGATGAGGGGGGCCGTGTGCATCCAACTGCACAGCAGTCTTTTGGGGTTGGGAACTCTGAAGAGGCTGGGAAAGCTGTCCCTGCCTCCTGTAGGAAATGTTTGCCGTGGCCTCTGCTCTCAGAGGCGGCCCCCTCTCTGTTTCCTCAGGGTCTGCCCACGGCCCTGGTGGGAGTGCCCTCTGGTGAGAAGGGCCAGAGAAACTGAGGGCTGCTTGGAGACCTTTGTGGCCTGAGCCCCCCACCCCCCAGCAGCCTAGAAAGCAGATGAACATGAATAAGATGTGCTGACATCCCACATAAAATACAGTTTATGCATACTTTTATCTGCATTGAATCCTTAGCGTACTGGTGGCATCTTCTATCTTAGCAGACATTTAATTCAACTTTGAGTAATTCCAGTTTTTACCATTTTCTTTTTGTATTTTGGAGCTGGTAAACATTTTTAAGTTTTCAAACACTATAAACTTTGGTGCTTTGCTTGTCATGCCTGATTAATAGCTGCCTTTGGGAAACCCAGGAGGAGGCTTCAGACTTTGTCTCACAGAACTTCCCAGAGTGAAGAGGCTGCAGTGCAAAGGCCTGGGCTCCAGACTCAGACAGGCAAGATTTAAATTGGAAGTTTGGCCGCCCTACTAGCTTATTGTGTGACTGTGCCTTATTATTTTGCTTTTCTGAACCTTAGTTTCTTTGCCCATTTGAAAAGAATAATGCCTACCTCTGGGGTTTGCTGTTGGGCTTAGCAGTAGTAACTGTGATGCAGTTAGCCTCCTTCTGGGTGCGTGGTAGAGATCTGGTGCATGGAAGCCTCGCTTGCTCGCTCGCTCGCTCGCTGCCACTGTGGCCTGAGGACCAGCACTGCGAGGTTTGGCACGGGAATTCCTCCACTTCTTAGGTCGCTGGGGAGAGTCAAACGCCCTCTTCCCTCAGCATTGCAGACAGCAGGAAAGAGCACTGGAATTATGCAAGAGCTATGTTTCAAAGAAGGAAATGAAATTCTTGAATTTTTTAAGGCAAAGAAGAGGAGGGGAAAAAAATAGATTCATTGTTTTACTTGGCTATTCAACAGGATGCAGGACAAAGCTGGCCTCTCTCCTGTCTCATGTCATCATCAGCATTCTTTCTTTCTCTTTTTCTTTCTTTTTCTTCTCCCCCCTTCCCCTCCTCCTCCCCCTAACCCCTTCCTCCTCCTCTCTCCTCCCCTCTCCCCTCCTCCCCTCCTCCCCTTTCCCCCCTTCTCCCCTGTTCCCCCTCCTCTCTCAACCTTTAGTGCAACAAAACCTCCTTTTCTCCAAGTCATTCTGAGGTTCCAAGGCTGGGATTAAATCTCATGCTGTGGAGATGTTCTATTGCTAGGAATATTTTCTCTTTTGTGGTCTTTGGTCTTAAATTCTTCAACGTTTCCTGTTTTTCTGTTTTTTTTTTTTTTTTTTTAAAGAAAGGTGCCAGGTGCCGGCCCCATGGCTAGTTTCAGGGTTCATGAGGAGTGCTGGAAAGGGGGGCAAGCAGGAGCTCATGGCAGTGTGCTCGCACGGCCCCGCTGTTGTGCAGCCAGGGCCGTAGGCGATGGGGCAACATAGTGAGCAAGGTTTGAAGGAAGATGGGCATGGATGGAAAGTGGGACTGACCTCTGGGTGAAGCTGGACCGATGTCAGGCCAGGTGGAGGCTGGCAGACACCTGGGGAAGCTCTTTGGGAGGGCTGATAAAGTTCAACAGCTGCTGTTTATGTGGACAGTAATGTGGACTCTGCCATCCTGACACAGTGCAGGCTTTGGGAAGCCCAAGGAAAAGACATGGTTCCTGCTCTGGGGGATCTCAGTGCTGGGAGGAGCTTGCTGAGCTTCTCTTCACAACTTGGGAAAACGTGGGTTCAGTGGTGAGTCCCTGAAGAGGCACGCGATTACTCCTCTGGCACCAGTGATGTGCTCACCGCAAGGGCCTGGATTTGCACCATGTCCTTCTTTCCTAACAGTGGCTTGTGACACCTGTAGCTATATACTTATTTATAAGGAGTAGTGGAGAGCTGGGTTCAGCGTGCTGGCCTGGGCTTAAACCCCAGCTCTGCGGTTAGCTTGCGATGATGCATTGTTCTCAACCTCCGTTTTCTCATCTTCAGGATGGGGAGAATCGCCTTGCAGGTTTTTTGAGAATCCAGTGACATCAGCTATGTATAGTGCTTACCTCCGAGCCTGCAACCTATAAAGTACTGAACAAATGGTGTTAGCTATGTGATTTGTAACTATGATTTGATTTTTTAATCTTTAAAAGACTCTTCACATAAAAATAAACCGTTTGTCAGAAGTCTTAACCTATTTTTGGTTGGGAAGGCAGGCTAGATGGATGGCATCTGATACCCTAGGTAGTATATGATTTTTGTCTTGTTTTTAAATTGATGAGGATGTAGTTGGGGAGAAACTATTAACACACTGGAAGTCATCAGAGTATCAGTACTTAGCTACGTTGATATGGCTGTAATATTGTGAGTGCAGTTGGAGTTGAGAGGAGGAAGGCCCTCGATGGGGAAAGATGGGATGGAAACCAGAAGAGAAACGTGGATGGTTTATTAGAAAGCAGCGTGTTTTGTCTACCAGGAGAGATCAGTCTGCAGGAAGCCTTGGCTTGTTTTGTGTTCGGAAGCAGATAGGTGCCAATCACTGCTGAATGCAGATGTGCCTCCAAATATGTAATTTAGCTTTCCTTGAAATAATTTGTGTGTCAGTATTAAGGAAAAACAACAATAACAACAACACAGAATAGCACAGCATGAGTGCAAACATGATATAATTTTTTTAAAGCTTGAGGTTTGGAGGCTAAGAAACTGAATTTGAATCCTGCAGAAATGGCTTCTGCATTTCTTAGCTGTCTCATCTTGGGCAGATTACTTCACTTCTCCGGGCCTTGACTTCCTGGTCTGCAGAATAGGAAAGAACCATTTTAAGGATTAGAAGAAATATATCTGGTACCTGATAAGCTTTTAATAAACATGGTTATTGTTATCATTGTTACTTTTCCTACTGATAATAAAAGCTCCTGGTCCCTTGTGACTCTACGTTGCCAACTATAAATGTGGGCTTCCCTGAAATGCTATAGTTTTTACTGTAGTATAAATGAACATACTAGAGTGTTGATTCAGTGTTGCGGAGAGGTTTATAAAGGAATTTATATGACCAAATTTTGGAAGGCTCTTTTTTGTTAACTCCTTCTTCTAAAACTGAGACCCCTCCCCAAAAAAAAGCTCTTACTAGCTTAATATTTTTAGAACCTGAGCTAGACCTATGTGGACGCCTGGGGACAAATTCAGAAAAACTTAGTTTTTCTGAAGACTTGTTGAAGGTGCCCTCCTTTCAATTGAGGAAACAATTTTTCCTTCTGAATTTACTGTTTATTTTTTGGGCATGCACATTTCCAAATATATCAAATATAAGTGATACATTTTTTTAAGTTTATAAACTAACAAACATTAGACCTTTGCAGGGAATTTAAAAAGGTCTTGTTGACTTTCAGTTTCCCTCAGATATGCACGACTCTGAAATTTCTGGAAGTTTCGCATCTCTAGCTAAGCCAGAAAACACTCCGTTTAGGGTGGTAAAGAACTCCCTATCAAGCCAAATCTTACTACATCAAACTTGAAAGAACCTCCCAAATTCTTTGATTTTGTGTTTTACTGTAACACAGATGCTTAAACTAAGTGGGAAAGTGGCTGTGAATTTTTAAAAATATGGAGATACTCATTTTTGTCAAATTTGTCCTAGAGGAGCAGGCTCAAGTTTGTTTTTATAAATAGGAAAATTGATTTGCAAAGAGATGAATGAAGAGTAACAGACAGGAGATGACATGTGGCCCGTTTAGAATTTGATTGGAGAAATCACAGCCGTAAAAAATGGGTTGACTTTCTTTATGTAAATGATAGGCCATCTGGTTCTCAAAAACATGCTTATTGACACAAACACACTGGACTTAAAGGTGAATGTCAGACTATTGGATTAGTTTATCTGTGTATTGGTACATGTGTAGAACTCATGGCAAAATAGTATACCATAATAAATACATGTATAGCAAATAAAATGGGAGTTGAGAATCACAAGTTATATAGTAAAAATGTGTGGACTAAGTCATGTTCAGTGAAGGTTTTATTATTTTGGAACAAGGTCTTTTCAGTTGTCTTAAAAGAATGTCTCTTTTGGGAAGATTTGAAATACGAAAACCATCTTATTTTCCTGTAAGCGAAACATTCAAATACCATGTTTTCCCACGAACTTTTTCAGCATGTAAAGCGAAAATGGAAGTAGTTTTGATAGGTAACTTGTATTTTGGGGGCTGAGGAGAAGCACTAGAAAATTTAGCTTCTGAAGATCAGTTCTTTATAAGAAGGCAGTAGCATCCAGACAGATTATCATGTGAATATTTGCTACGCCATAACCAGATTTTGCTGTTGTATTCAGACTCAAACTTAGTTTAAAAGTGAAATTTCTAAACGAAACTTTTTAAAGGTAGGTTCATTTTGGGGTAGGCAAATTGGTAGAAATAGTACATAAACTCCAAGGACAAAATGGCACTTTGTTTTTTCCTGTTAAACTCTTTTACTTGTTGACATTGCAAAATTCATAGTGAATCTTTACAATGGGACATTTGTGATTCCAGAAGCCCAGAACCCTAAATGAATTCAGATGGACTTTACTATTCTTTTCCTGTAACGTCTCTTGGAACCTATTTGCTTTACCACAGGCCAAAAACTGCCTTCACTGTTCGTACTTCCTTATTCAGTTAAATCTCCAAATCCCTGTTATTATTATTGTAATTGTTATTTTATTGTAACGATTATTGTTACTATTATTGAACAAGCTCTGGATGTTTAGTTTGAAAAGATTCCACCGAGCATTTTGATTATGGTGATTAGTGTGTGGCGTGAAGCCGAGTAGTGAAGTGATGCAGGGATTTTATCTATATTTCTGGGGCATTTTCACCGTCGATACCAGGGAGTAAGATTTTTGTTTTTACAAGCCAGAAGGGTTGCTGTGAATTCTAACATTTGGGAATCACAGCTTTAATTCCGACTTATTCTGGTGAAATAAAAACAAGCCCTTGATACTGTTTTAATCTCTTGAATGAATGAGACCTATTTCTGATTCCAAGTTTACTGAAGCAGTCTCTCCGTTTCCCCAAGTGCCACTTCCCAAGGTGGACAAAACATGTTCTGTGCACGAGAAATGTGAGATGCTGGCTGCTTGGGGGAGGAAGGGGGAGAGGAAGCTGTTTGCAAAACTACTTAAAATAAATTTGAGGGGTCAAACATGGAACACAGTTGCAAAAGAGAAAGGAAAAAAATGCCTTAGGTCAATTCAGCTAAAATAGCGTAGGCATTCACATTGGCTGGAGGGTTGTGTATTTCTTGCTAATCAGATAAATCGGTACAGATAATATTTGAGTATCTGAGGCTAGATCTCCTAGCCTCTATATCAGGGAAATTAACCTAAAGGGGCATATTTTAAAGGGTTGATTTGGGGGAACAGATACCATTTGGAAGAGAGATGCAAGCTGTGTTTACCTTGTCGGAAGAGCGCGCAGACTTGAGTCTCGCTCCCTGACTTGGAGCTGTCTGTCAGAGGCAGCCCTGCCTTGGGCTGAGGTAGATGGGCTTACGTTAGCACTTCATTTAAAAGCGATCGGTACTTTTAAATTAAACATGCAAAGTTATCTTGGTGAGGCATTGAATGGGAGGTTGTTGGATTATTGAATTTGGCCCACAATTTAGCCAGTTCAGCAGGGATTTTGGGGTCTGAAGCAATTAATATGCAAGTACGTTTGAGTCAGCAAGGTAAGAGATTACTGTCTTATCAGGGTAAGAAAAATTTCTCTTCCCAAGATCCATACTTTTTAGGCAGTAGATAAAACTCATTGTTTGAGAGTGACCACCTCAAACTGCCAGATTTTAACCACCAAACCACACAAGAGGGAATAATTGCATTATGCTTAGCATAGAGGAGACCCGTTTCCTTTCTCATGTTCTCATGTACTTTCTTTCTTTCTTTTTTTCTCATATAAATTGGAAGAAAACTTAATTTTCTTTGTTGAAAAAATCATTCGTTGAACTGATCAAAGCACATGAAATTGTTTTTGTCCTGTCAGGTTGAATACTTAAAAAGACAAAACTGAAAAGGATTTCAGTGTGTGGCTAAACCCTTGTCTGTCTTTTAAATCCGGACATGCTCCAGCCAAATTGCTGTGTGCTTTCCTGACCATAAGGACCTGACTCAGGGTAACAGCTATTTCTTTGATAAACCCCTTCTCCTTCTACAGAGCCAGAACCCTTACACCTTTCCCAGGTTCTTTCCCACCTGGCAGGCTTTGTACACAGTGCCTGTGCAATCTTAGGGTGGGGGTGGGGGGCTAATACTATTTGCTTGCCTTTAAAATGGGGAAAGTAAGACCTTAAAGGATTGTGAGGCTGGCACGAAAAGACACGTGTGAGGAGCTGACGCAGTGAGTGACAAGCCTGCGGTGCCAGCTCTGGAGACGCCTCTTCTTGCACTGTACTCAGTGGGGGACACCAAGCCCTGCATGAAAGGGGCATGGCAGGCCTGTGATAGAAGCAGGAGCGCTGGGTCCAGGAGCTGGCAGGCACAGGGAGCTATGGGTAACCGAGGCTTAGAAATTGTTGCCTTGGGGCACCTGGGTGGCTCAGTCGTGTGTTGCCTTATTCCAGAAGACGGGGACACCTGGGTGGAGCAGGAAAGTTTAGACTTTGAAAAGCACATGTGACGTAAAAATGAAAAATACCAAAAGAGTGGCTCGTGGACTGGTGAAGTCCTTTATTTCTGTATTCTCTGTGGAGACCCTTTCCTCCTGGAAGCTTTGAGTTGACTGTCTGCCTTACTTCAGGAATTTGGGGACCTCAGCAATTTGAGGGCAGATTATTCAGTCCTGGGTAGTAGGCAGCCCTGCCAGGCCTGAGCTTCCCTTCAGAGGGTATAGCCTTGAGTGGCTGAGGGGCACTTCAGGACATGGCCCTGGAACGCGTGGCCCACTGGCCATGTCCTTTGGGCAGGTGACGTGGGAACCTAGCCTGGGCGTGAGTGGGTGTGGCCTGGCTCCCTGGTAAAGGGCCTTCAGGGTTTCCTATGGGGCCCTGCCTCTTCCATCCAATGTAACTGCCTTTCTATTTCAGATGAAGGATAAAATACTTTGGAGAATAACCTTCATTGTTTCTATTCCCAAATCCTTTTCTGTGTGTGGAGAGCATTCTGAGTTTGTCTGTTTGTTTACTGTCCTCCCATCAAGACCCTTAGCCTGTGCCGCCGACATTCTTCTGAGCAGATCACATGCGCTTGGCAAACGGGTGGGTCTTCTGAGCACTTTTTTGTGTTTTCAGCCATGGTCCTTGGTTCTCAAGGGATATTGCCAGCCTCCATCCTGATTCCAGATTTAGAAGGAAAAAAAAAAGACACAAAACAAAACAAAAAAGAAGCCTTGATATAAAATGGAAGTGGAACTTGGCAGCAGCTAGTGGAGATTGTGATAAGGAGTTTTGAAGTGTCTCTCCTTTGAACAGTCTTTCTTGTTGGAGAAGTACTTCTCTCCCAGTGTGTCTGACCCTTGCAGATGCCCAGCTTGGCTGATACGGGCCGGCTGCTTCTCACTCCGAGGCTGGGTATCTGTCATTTCAGAAAAGTCCTGAGGAATAAGAAATAAAACAGGAACGATGCAGGGTTAATATTGTTAAATCCTTTTTTGTTTGTTTTTCTTAATGGGAGAAAGCGCTCAGACTAAGTTTATGGATGGCAGCTAAGGATAGGAACGCTCTGTGCTTGAGTACCTGTTACTCTACATTATCTCATTTAATCCCAACAAGAATTCTAGGAGGAAAGTTGGTTTGTTTGCTTTTTAAATAAATGAGTAACTACCCAAAACTATACAGTAAGAAAGTGACTGATTCAGGATTTTTTTAAAGAAGTATTTTTATGTTTTTGATTAGGTAATACATGCACAAGGTAGAAAATTCAAACAGTTTTAAGAGATATCTCTTATCTCTAGATACTCTTGAAGAGTATCTCTTTCTTCTGTCTCTGTGCCCAGTCTCTAGTTCTCCTCCCCTGCAACATGCCAATTTTCATTTATGACTGTATTCTGGAGATGGGTTTATAGCAGTGTATAAAAGCTTTACTTTATTCTTTTTGATGGCAGCATACTGCCTCACCCCTTCAGGATGAGCCTGGGCTATTTCAAGCAGTGCTGAATGGACTTGGCTATTTTATCTTTCACATTTGTGTGCACACACTATCAGATGGATTCCCAGAGACAGAGCCCTGCCTGGAACCTGGGTTTCCTTACTCCCAGGCCTGTGCAGACACTGTTGATCGCTCTCTTCTCAGTTGGGTTTAGTGTTGTTGACACCGTTGACCACCAGCCCTGCTGCCATCAGAGATGTGGTGACAGCTTCTACTTTGGCGCTTGGCCTGCCTCCAGCTAGCCACTGAGAGGACAGTGGTCTTGAGGAGGTGCCATTGCCAGAGAAGGAGCAGAGAGAGGACTTTGTAAAAAATTTACCGTCTGTTTTGTGCTCTGTAATCTTGTCCTTTGGAATCTCACTGGCCCAGGCTTGAACTCTAGTTCTATTTTATTTATCTAGCTGAGTGACCTTCGGCAACTTATTTAACCCTTCAGGTTTACAAGTAAAATTGGCGCTCCTTATGCCTACCTGAGAGTTGTTATGAGAAAATAAATAAATACTCCTGCTAGTAGGGAGTGGTTAACATTGTTGAGTTCTGACTGTGTCAGGCACTGTTGTAAATCCTTTCACCTGTGTTGTCTCATCTAATCCTGATAAGCCCCAGTAAGTTAGACACAGTTCCAATCCTTTTGTTTAAGAGACTGAAGGTAGGTCCCTGAGTGCCATTCATGTAACGGTGACAGAGTAGACATTTGATGCCCAGTGTTTGCTCCAGAGCCAACGATCCCCACCACTATGTGGGCCTTCCCTAAATGGGGCCAGAGTTGATTGTTCAGATTATGGTTCTCTACTCATTGCATTGTGTTTCTAGTGAAGCTTAAGCTCTTTTCTTACACTTTCATGCCAGAGACGATCATTTCTTACTCTTGGAGTTTTGCTTCTTACCATGCTTATTAGGAATGTGACCTGGAACAAGATACATCATCTCTTTGCAGCTCATATTCCATGTCTGTAAAATCTTCTCATGTCATGGTGAGGACTGATGCGTGCATAGCAGCCCAGACAGTGCCTGGCACGTGGTAGGTCCTTGGTTAATAAATGGGGTTGGTTCCTTTTTTTTTTTTTTCTTGCTTCATTTGGCTGATTCATAGACTACCAGAGAGAAATGTGAGGGTTCCTGAAATGTTCATAGAATGACCTGCCATCGAGCTGCTTTCTGTTCAGTGTCCATGTGGGAAGTGATTGTAGGGAGTAGTAACTTCAGGAGTGGGGTGCTGTTGGGATTCTGAGGCTGAAGTGTGCGCAGCTGTGAAGACATGCCTTCTGCAGTGCCTGAGAGGAGGCTGTGGGCTGCTGGTGGGGGCAGCTGTGCAAGGCACGGGGCCTGTCTCTGTAGCTCAGCACTCCTTTATTGCCCTGGGGAGATGGAAGGCTAAGTGCAGAAGCAGCGCTGCATGAAAAAGGTGTCTTTGGGATGGGTCTGGCCTTCCAAACACCCTTGAGTCCCACCAACAACTACTTTCATGCTTTCTTGTATTTTCTTGCAAGCTTTTTTTTTATTGGTGATAAACTATACATAACATAAAATTTACTTTCTAAACCATTTTTTTAAAAGATTTTATTTATTTATTCATGAGAGACAGAGAGAGAGAGGCAGAGGGAGAAGTAAGTAGCCTCCAAAGGAGCAGAGAGCCCAATGCGGGACTCCATCCCAGGACCCTGGGATCATGACCTGAGCCGAAGGCAGATGCTTAACCATCTGAGCCACCCAGGCGCCCCTCTAAACCATTTTTTTAAAAAGATTTTATTTATTTGTCAGAGAGAGAGAGAGAGCGCACAAGCAGGGCTGATGTGGGGCTCGATCCCAGGACCCTGGGATCATGACCTGAGCCGAAGGCAGACGCTTAACGGACTGAGCCACCCAGGCGTCCCTCTAAACCATTTTTAAGTGTGCAGTTCATTGGCATTAAGTAGGCTCACGTTGTTGTGCAACCATCCCCACCATCTGTCTCCAGAACTTCTTCGTCTTCCCAAACTGAAACTCTGTCCCTGTTAAGCACTAAGCTCCCATTTCCCTCTCTCCCAACCTCTGGCACCCACCATCCTACTCTCTGTCTCTGTGAATTTAATTACTCTAGAGACCTCATGTAAAGCGGAATGATACAGTATTGGTTTTTGTGTGACTGGCTTATTTCACTGAGCACAGTGTCCTTAAGGTTCATCCACGTTGTAGCCTGTGTCAGAATTTTATTCCTTTTTAAGGCTGAATAATATTCCTATTCTTCCAAGTTTTTAAAGATAGGTTAAATATATAAACATACATATATACTTACCAGTGTGTATTTATTTATAACAGTCATGTTTTGTATTTTGCTTTGACTTACAACATGTTAATTTCTATGTAATTACTTCATTTTTGTGAATATTGTTAGTGACAACAGACTGTTTTGATTCTCCTTAAAATGAAGGGCATCTGCTTCTTTTCCTTATCTCTTACAGAATTAGTTATGTTAATTAAGCTCTGTATTTCCAAAATTAACAACATTTCTTAGGGGTACCAAGAAGTTTGTGGTCTGCTCTGTCCTATTTTCCTTTTGAGATTCCTGGTTGCATTGTAAACTCTTCAGAATGGGTTAGCAGCAATGGCTGTATTTCGTGCCTTACCTAGACCTGGTAAGAAATACAGTCCTCCATACCTTGCTTGTAACTCCAAAACTCAAAAAACTCTAAACATTGAAAGTATTTTGGGGGGGGGGGGAGTTTGGCTGCATGCCCCGTCTGACCTAACTGAGGCTATTTATGGCTTCTATTTTTCCCATTGAGTGTGAATATTTAAATGTTTGACTATAGAGCATGGTCCCATCCCTGTTAGGATATTACATAATATATGGTTTATTCTTGTATGCACTGAATTTTTAGGGGTAATATATTTAATTTAAGTATTTCATATGTAAATTTTTAGTTAATGATATAACATGGACATCTTTTATGACATTAAAGTATAGACCATTCCATATCATATTTTTAAAAAAACTTTTTATAATAGCTTTATTGAGATATAATTCATATATTATACAATTCAGCCATTTAAAGTGTCAGTTCAATGGCTTTTAGTATTCACAGAGTTGAGTAATCATCAGCACAATCAATTTTAGAGCATTTTCATCACCCTCAAAGAAACACCATGCCCACAAGCAGTCACTGCACGTCTCCTGCTTCCCCCTGCCTTAGGCGACTGCGAATCTAGCGACCGCGAATCTAGTTTCTGCGTCTGTAGGTGTACCTGTTCTAGACATTTCCTATAAATGGAATCATATCAGTATATGGCCTTTTGTGTCTCTGTTCACTTATAATGTGAATACGGTTCACCCATGTTGTGGTATGAATCTATACTTCATTCCTTTTTATGATAAGTAATATTCCATCGTGTGGATAGACCACATTTTGTTTATTCATCAGTTGATGGACATCTGGCTTGTCTTTACTTTTCGGCTATTATAAATAACGCAGCTATGAACATTCATGTACAAGTCTTTGTATGGGCATATCTTTTGGGTGTATACATACCTAGGAATAGAATTACTGGGTCATAGTGTAACTATGTTTACTTTTTTTTTTTAAAGTATTGATGTTTTTGTGTTTTTTTTTAATATTTATTTATTCATGAGAGACAGAAAGAGCGAGAGAGGCGGAGGCAGAGGGAGAAGCAGGCTCCCCACTGAGCAGGGAGCCCGATGTGGGACTCGATCCCAGGACCCTGGGATCATGACCTGAGCCGAAGGCAGACGCTTAACCATCTGAGCCACCCAGGCGCCCAACTATGTTTACTTTTTGAGGAGCTACCAGACTATTTCCCACAGCAGCTGCACCATTTTACGTTCCTACCAGTAATGCGTGAGGATTGTAATTTCTCCACATCCTCACTAACACTTGTTATTGCCTGTCTTTTTTGATTATACCTATTCTGATGGATGTAAAGTGGCAGCTCATTGTGGTTTTGATTTGCATTTCCCTGATGGCTAGTGATGTTGAGCATCTTTTCAGGTGGCCATTAATATATCTTGTTTGGAGAAATGTCTATTTAGCTCTCTGCTCATTTTAAGAAATTTTATTTATTTATTAGAGAGAGAGTGCATGGTGGGGAGGGGCAGAGGGAGAGGAAGAGAGAGTCCCAAGCAGATTCCATGCTGAGTGTGGAGCCTGACTTGGGGCTTGATCTCACAACCCTGAGATTACGAGCCGAGATGAAACCAAGAGTCGGACGCTCAACTGACTGTGCCACCCAGCTGCCCCTTTGCTCGTTTTTAAATCGGGTAGTTTGTTTTTTTAGTGTTGACTTGTAAGTGTTTTTAATATATTCTAAATAATCACATACATTATTTGCAAATATTTTCTCCCATTCTGTGGGTTGTCTTTCCACCTTCTTCATAGTGGCCTTTGAAGCACAAAAGTTTTTAATTTTGATGAAGTCCAATTTCTTTTTTTATTTTTTGTGCTAAGAAACTACTGCTTAATTTGAGGTATGCTTATATTTTAAGCATATCTTATAGTTTTAGTTCTTACATGTAAGTCTTTGCTGTATTTTGGGTTGATTTTTGTATGCATTGTGGGGTAAGGGTCCAGCTTCATTGTTTTGCATGCGGATGTCCAGTTGTCCCAGTAACATTTGTTGAAACACTATTCTTTGCCCCAATTCTTTGGCATTGTTGTCAAGAACGAGTTGACTGTAAATGTGAGACTTCCCTGCAATCTCACTTCCATTTCACTGATCTGCCTATCTCTCCTTATTCTGAACTACTTTTTAAAAAGTTCTGAATTCTGGGGGCGCCTGGGTGGCTCAGTCGTTAAGCGTCTGCCTTCGGCTCAGGTCATGATCCCAGGGTCCTGGGATCGAGCCCCGCTTTGGGCTCCCTGCTCGGCGGGAAGCCTGCTTCTCCCTCTCCCACTCCCCCTGCCTCTGTTCCCTCTCTTGCTGTCCTTTTCTCTGTCAAATAAATAAATAAAAATAAAATTCTGAATTCTGAAACACATTTGCCCCCAGAATTTTGGAGACTATATAATAATAGAGTGCTGTTGCCCCATGGGGAGGGCCCTCTTTTTCCAGCTTCTCAGACATTACTATATTTACTCTTCTTACCTTTCTTACCACGTGATCTCCATAGCACACCCGAGAAAAGCCTGGGAACAGAGCTGAGACTCATCATAGGTTTTCTGACATCCACACTATCACTGTTTCAGCATGATAATGCCATACTTTTAGAATCCCAACCTTGAACGTGGATATAAGATGTTGTAGGTACCAGCTGGAAGGTTGAAGCCCTCAGTAAGTCCCTTATCTTTGAACACCCCATGATATAGGTGTGGGCGCGCAGGGACCATATTTGAGCTTGGTAACCCTGACCACCCCCAGCCCCATCCATATTTAATTGGTTCAGAGATATATACTTTCACCAAGCTGGAATAAAAAGATGTTCTCCCCTGTGAATTTGGTTGTGTGTGTGGTTTTTTTAAAATATTTTATTTATTTGAGAGAGAGCAGAAAGCACACGCTGGGCGTGGGGGAGAGGGGCAGGGGGAGAGGAAGAAGCAGACGCCCCGCTGAACAGGGAGTCCACTGCAGGGCTTGATCCCAGGGCGTGAGCCACCCAGGCGCCCCTCCCCTTGAATTTGAAACATGGGAAGAAGAGGCAGAGCAACTAGGAGTCCTGGGAAATGGGCATTTTGGTAGAAATCGTTTGCTAGACCAGAGAGAAGGCTGCTGAGGTCCCCAGAGCTCTTCTGCTTCTGGGCTTCCCCGGAAGTACCCAGGATCCTTCTCATAAATCCTCCTCTTTGCTTAAAATTAGTCAGTCTGTTTCTGTTACTCATGAGGAAAAAAAAATCATCAGTACTTTAGTGAATGGGCCATGCAGTGAAGAGTGATGCCATTTTCCCCCCCCACAAGTATGCATTTAGCTCCTGCTGAGAGCAGGACATTCTAATGGTTAGGCACTGAGGATGCCCTGACATATAAAGGATGGCCTGCCCTTTATCTCACACTGAGTTGGAGGATAGGGGAGAGACTTGTAAAACAGATGTGCTAAGTATCACATAGATGTGCCTTAATCAAGAACCAAAAAAAGTGCTCTCGGGGTTCACAGGTAGGAGAGTCAGGGAAGGCTTTCCAGAGGAGGTGACTTTGGTGAGCTGCAGTCTGCCTGGTGGCAGATGAGAGACTGCAAGTTCCAGGAGCAGGGCGCACTGTCTGTGTAGGGGTTTAGGAGCAGGAAGGATGAGGTGGGTTGGGGGCCTCAGAGATTTATGTGATTGAGGCACAGGTGTGAGCAAACAGTTTGGAGCTGCTGAAGCAGGTTGGAAGTAGATTATTAAGGTTCTTTATCTTGGGCTGGAGACATCTAGACTTAGGTCTGGAGGCAGCAAGACCTCTTGGGGGGTTTTAAGCAGGAAGGGGAAAGGTCTGTGGTTTACAGAACTCACAGTGGTGCAGGTGGGGTGGAAGGGAGAGAGGCTGGGAGACCATTTTGGAGGCAGGGATGGAAGGGAAGGGAAGAGGAAACACAAGTTAGGAAGTGGACTGGTGGAGGGACAGTGCAGTTTGAAGAAGGGGAGGGGAGGAGGAAGGGTGCTTAGGACCGAATGGGTGTGAGGTGGGAGGGGTAAGAATTGTGCTGCAGGACGATGAGGCCTGTCTGGCAGGCGGGGCTGGGGGCGCAGGCCACGGCAGCCTCCGGCCCCCCTTTTGTGGGGTAGATGAAAGGGGCTCCATTTGACTTTGTTTTATGCCTATCAGGTGCAGCTTTGGGATTCCTGGCTAGCTGCCATGTGGCCCCCAGGCAATAGTTTGGCGGCCTTGGTATTGTTGACCCTTTGTACTGGATGGTGAAAGTATCTGCCTTGCAGACCAGGCCCTGGAATCAGGTATTTGGAATGCATAGCTAATGCGTTCCACTCCGGACCTTTGGTATTATTATTCCACAGTATCACATCTAATTGACTATTTCCAAGCGTCCTTGTACATTTTGACTGTACAAGCAAGGAAGGTTGCCAGCAGCCCCTCTTTGCTCAGGCTGTCTCATCTGCCAAGTTTGCTGGTACCACCCTTCTTTACAGGCTGCTGCTTTGTTCCTCCAAGCCCTCATCCATCCCTCAGCCTCCCCCACCTATTGTCCTTCTGGGCCTCCTCACCTGGGGGTTGGATGTGGGGCTATTGTGTGCAAAGGACTGCCTCAGCCCTAGGACTGCCTCAGCCCTAGGACTGCCCACGATCTCCCCATGCGTGGGTCTTTGTGGAGTTGGACAGTATATGGGGTGAGGCCTAGTGCTCAACACCTTGGCATGGGGGTGGTGATGAGCAGTGCTCCCAAAGTTGGGGTACCCCCACCACGTGGGGCCAGCAATGGTATTAGGGGCTGCCCAGATCAGGTGACACTGAATCACCTGGTAAATGGGTCCTTCCTTTCTTAGCTCTCTTGCCATCCCTCTAAAGACGATGTCAGGGAGAGAGGACCATAGTGCGGTCTCTGTGAGCACCGCCCATCTCCTTCCCTGACCAGAAGTTAGTGGCTCACAGAAGGCAAAAGCATAGCAGCATCGGGCGCCTGGGTGGCTCAGATGGTTAAGCGTCTGCCTTCGGCTCCGGTCATGATCCCAGAGTCCTGGGATCGAGTCCCGCATCGGGCTCCTTGCTCCTTGGGAGCCTGCTTCTCCCTCTGCCTCTCTCTCGCTCTCTCTCTCTGTGTGTCTCTCATGAATAAATAAATAAAATCTTTAAAAAAAAAAAAAGCATAGCAGCATCATTGAATATATTTTTTTCTAGTTACCTTCTAATTTTGGCATGCCATTGTTTTCCATTTATGGCAGCCATGTAAAGACATATATAAACCCTTTTTCGAGGTTTTTTTTTTTTAATTGTGGTAACATATACATAACATAAAATTTACTATTTTAACTATTTTTAGTGTGTAAGTCAGTAGCACTAAGTACGTCCGCAATGCAGTGCAACCATCACCACCATCTAGTTCCAGAATTTTTCTGTCTCCTCAAAGTGAGACCCCGTGCTCATTAAGCAGTAACTCCTCATTCTCCCCTCCCCCAACACCTAGCAAATACCGTTCTACCTTCTGTCTCTATGCATTTGTCCCTGCTAGGTACTTCAGATGAATGGAGTCATGCGGTAGTTGGCCTTTTGTGACTGGCCTATTTCAGTGAGCACAAAGTTTTCAAGATTCATCCATGTTATAGTGTGGGTCAGAATTTAATTCATTTTTTTTTTAAGATTTTACTTAAGATTTTTTTATTTTTAAGTAATCTCTACACCCAACCTGGGGCTCATACTCAACAACCCTGGGATCAAGAGTTATATGCTCAACCGACTGAGCCAGGCACCCCATAATTTCTTTCCTTTTTAAGGCTGAATAATATTTCATTGTATGCAGAGACCAGTTTTCTTTTACCATCATCAGTTGATGGACATTGGGTTGTTTCTACCTTTTGCCTATTGTAAATAATGCTGTGATGAACATGGGCGTGCAAGTATCTGAGTCCTTGCTTTCAATTCCTTTGGATACCTACCTAAGAGTGGAATTATTGGGTAAAAGGATGACTTTTCCTTTAATGGAAAAAAAGTGGGTTTTAAAAAACATGGCAGGGCACCTGGATGGCTCAGTTGGTTAAGCAACTGCCTTCGGCTCAGGTCATGATCCTGGAATCCCAGGATCGAGTCCCGCATCGGGCTCCCTGCTCAGCGGGGGGTCTGCTTCTCCCTCTGACCCTCTTCCCTCTCATGCTCTCTGTCTCTCATTCTCTCTCTCTCAAATAGATAAAAAATAAAAAAAATAAAAAAATGTTTAAAAAACATGGCAAAATTAATTATTTAAGGAAAAATATTAGGAACAGCATGGGTGTCAATATGACATAGTGGAAAAGGTGGAGCTGGCCTGGGGGATGGCTGGTGCAGTACAGTGCCTAACCAGCTTGGCTAGAATTTTGGCTGCTCTAGCTATCATCTGTGTAGCCTTGGGCCTTTGCATCCTCTCTGAGCCTTAGCCGTCCATCTGTAAAATGCGGATGATACTTCATTCCTGTCCACGTTGTTGTGTGATTCTGATGTGGATGTGTGTGAGAAGCCTGGCAGATTGCACTGCTGGTGCCCCTTACCCCATCCTCTCCCTGTGCTGGAGACCACAGTGGCTGCTGCAGGCCCTGGACCTGCTCTCCTCCTGTAGGCTCATGAAAGGGTGTGCATGCAGATTCTGAGCTGGAGGGTCCCTAATCACATTCTTCCACTTGCTGCCTACTGCTCTGACACCTAGAACCGAACCCAAAGCGGTCAGGGATGGGATCTTCCCGAACTTTACAAATGTGTTTTTGTAGTGCTTATGCCATTATGCCAATTTTATCTGTAGCTTGTTTTTTTTCTTCTCCCTCTTTAATTCTCTTGTCTTTTGACTCCTTTCATTTAATTAATTGGTTAATGATTTCCACAGTATTTATTGAACACCTGTGATGTTGGAAGGAGGAGCTTGTGTTTGGTGGGGGAAGCACCTAAGATGTGGAAGCCACCCCCCACATTCCCCAGAACTCTTAGCCTACTTGGATAGAAAAGAAAGGAAGTATTGAAATTGTCAGGTGGTAGTAATAATGTAGACATTTTCTTTCTTCCAGAGCCTGTCCTTCTCACTTACCCAAGCTCCCATGCTTGCCTGTTTTGGTTGCATGACTATGTGTGGCACTGTGTGAAAAGAAGATGGGTCTTAGTCTAGGTTTGGATTTTGGCACCACCACTTACTGGCCACATGATCTTAACAGCAGCATGGGAAGGGTGTCACCTGCTTTCCGGAGACTGTGGTGTGGGTTACATGGGGTGGGGTGTGTGAAGTACCCAGCAGGGTGACCACACCCAGGAGGCCCTTGCTGATGGTGATGTACTGTTTCTTTCTCCTCAGCACCTCATTCTGTCTTCCTTCTGTGTCACTGAAGTAACTCCCCAGTCAGGTTTGGGGAAATCAGTGGAGGCTGTAATCCCTGTTTCCCCCCACCCCCCACATTACCCCCCCAAGGTCGTGTTGCACTGTCAGATGGTTCTCTCCAGATAAGCTTCTGAAAGAGAAGGAGCAGAGGCCAGGGATTCAGTTACCTTTGCTAGCAGGGCCCATCCAGTAGATTTGGTGGGGGGTTCTTGGGCCCGTGACAGAGCTAACGGGCTGGTACTTCAGGAGGGGTCTGGTCTTGGTGACCCCTAGCATGGGTGTTGGCAAGGGGCCATTGTCCTGCATTTCTTCATTTCTTTAGTTATTTATTTATTTTTCTTGCAGATGATCATTCATCTGATCATTTGGATAATAATAATGATGTAACGATCCTATTTTATAAAATAAATTGACTTCATTGCTTTGCCCCAGCCACCATACCTATGTGCTTTATACATGTCACAGTATATGATCCTCACAACATCACTTCCTATTACTCAGTCACAGCAAGGGGAAGCCACTTGCCTAAGGTCACACACAAATTGACAGCCCAGGATTTGAACATAGCTTGTCTGACTCAGCCATTTCTCCAAAGGAAGAAGAGATGTGGTGCCAGCAGGTAGGTTTTTCCTCTGGAATGGGAGGGCAGAAGGGAAGGCAGATAGTGCATTTACCTAAGTGAGACTAAGCCAGAAATACTGAGTAGCTGGGTTCTGTTTATATGTAACCCTCCTTTGAGGAGGTCGTCAGGAGACTCTGATTCCTTCAGGGGCTTGAGTGAAGAAGAAAACAATGCAACCAAAAACTGCTCATGAAGCTAGGCCTCCACAAGGCTGCACTGATCCAGTATCCCTGATGCTGGAGTTCACGTTTCACATTCCCCCTTTTCCCTGTCTTCCTTCTTGGAATGGGAAATCTTTCCAGTTCATAAAACACTTAGGGCACCTGCATCATGTGTCTGATGGAAACCACCCATCTGATCCTCTCCGGGCATCCTCCTGCCTGGTTCAGCACCTGTCCTGTCCTGTGGCCATTGTTCTTTCCCCGGGAGGACAGGGAAGGCCTCTTGAGGAAGCACCTGTAGTTCAGATGCCTTTGCTGGCAGCAGGGGCCCACAGTGGCTGGTTGGGAATGTGATTGTTGTTTTAGCAACAGTTTACTAGAAAACTCTGGCTTGGCTCTGCCTTTTTGGAGACTAATTGTGGAAAATCTATCTAGAGCCTTAAATAAATTCTACTTTGTGAGTTTGTAATTCATCTTCTAGGAAATAATCTGAAATTGGCCAGAGCTTTAGGCTCAAAGATGTTCTTCACAGCATTACATATAGTAGCAAAAAATTGGAAGCCACCCAAAGAAAGCAAATTCAGGTACTTTGTATAGCCCATCCTTAAAAAAGTATTTCTGAAGAAATTTTAAAAACGTGAAAAATCACATTAAATATAATACTAAGTGAAAAAAATGGGAAAAATACTAGAAAGACAAAAAATAAATGTTAACAGTGGCTAACTTCAGGGGATGGAAATGTAGGTCTCTTTCAGTTTCCTTTTATAGAGAAGGTGTTTTTCCCAAGGTATTTTCTTTCCCATTGTTATTTTCCAAAATAATGTCATGAACATTATTAGTTTAATAGTTTCCTCCTCCCCCCACCCTCCCCAATTACATAAAAATCAAAACACAGCTCCGGCTAGGAAGTTCTCACTCTTTGCTGGGGAGCTAGCTGCACAGCTGAGGCGCACAGTCACAGTGAGCTCATGCTGCTTGCTCACTGAGCTCCTTCTCTAGGCACTGGGGGCTGGTTCCCAGGGGCAGCGTTATGATTAATAGTTCACACAGTCTTCACGTCTGTTGCCAGTTTGGGATACTTCCTTTAACCCAAACTCATTTTAAAGTTTAGGGGCCAGGCTATTCTGTGACTTTTGGAGTTGAGGAAACATGAAAGAAATCTGCCTTCTTTCTATTTGTTTAAATATTAAAACATTTAAAATATTTTTTCCTCTTCTTTCAGATAACCAGAACACAGCAGACTCTCTATTGCTATATGCAGTGCTGGAAGCTAGCTCCCAAAGAGGGGTTCACTTCATGCTAATGGACAGGGCAGATTTTAAAGAAGTATTTAAATAGCTCTTGGGAAATTGTTATTCTTTTTTTTTAATAATAGAAAACCAAGCCTGTGTTTTGTTGCTGAGCATAGCATTTGGTGACCAGCAGAAAAAAGAACATTCCAAAGTCAAACTTGGAAGTGCCGTCATCTGCAAGATCTGTTTTATTTGGTGGGGTGTGTGGGGCCTCACAGACACAGGTGGATACTGGGTGGGTGACTCTTCTGAGCCTTAGTTTTCTTGTCTTCATGAAGGGCTTAAGAGTGCCTCCCATTCACATAAATAGTTGCTAGATGAGTGCTTCCCTCTGTCAGTTTGTGAAGATGGCTAAACCTTCCCCATACCCCTGGAAGATAGATTTGGGTTAGGGCGTAGGGTCCAGATGGTAAAGCTGAGGGATTTGCCATGAAGACTTGCTGTGAAGTCTGGGGGACTAGCTTGTCTAGATTAATGGTTAGAAAGCCCTTTGAGAAACTGGGAAAGCTCTGGCCCTTCTCCCCAGCAAAATGTACATGACTGTTTCAGCAGGCTTTTGGATGCCAGACCTTCAAGAAGCAACTGTGGCCTGGCTAGACTTGGGTGATGGGCCGACCTGTGGGGCTTTTCTGGGAGGGCTTGAAATGTGGGGCTCCGATGTCCATGTGGGTAGATCTGTGCCATATCCAGGAAGATGACTGAGAAAGTTTATCTCTGCCTCTGCTTGTTGGTGTGAGAGTCTGTATCTAAAGACAAAAATAAAAGGGAGACTGAACTCATAGTAATTGTCCACACACACACACACACACACACACACACACACACACACGATCCCAGATCACTTGTAAAGGTTCTGAGCAAAACGAAATTGTTTATTTTTGATTAACAGAATGATGGACATAAATACAAGATTTTCCTTGGCTTAGGTCTCAACATGCATATTTTCTGATTCTACTACATATGTAGAATTTTTATGTAAAACAAAAGTGAGTTGGTGTGCATATGGGTGGGATGTGAGCTGTGATACAAGAATACAGTGGCCCTTTGTATAGTTTTTATTTTTATTTATTTTTATTTTTTATTTTTTTTTAAGATTTTATTTATTTATTCATGAGAGAGGGAGAGAGAGAGAAGTAGAGGGAGAAGCAGGCTCCAAAGGAGCAGGGAGCCCAATGCGGGACTCGATCCCAGGACCCTGGGATCATGACCTGAGCCAAAGGCAGACGCTTAACCATCTGAGCCACCCAGGCGCCCCTGTATAGTATTTAAATACAAAGTCATTTTTTGTCTGATCATAAAGCTAATACAGATCTATTTAGGAAAATTTGGATAATAGGCAAAACTGTAAGGGCAAAAATGATCATCTAGTTTACCTGGTTGAAATTATACATTGCCTGTAATTTTTTTTCTGCTGTTTTTTAAAAATTTAACATTATATCCAAAGCATTTTCCCCACACCATTAATCACTTTATGTAAAGATCATTTTTTCAAGCCTGTAAGAATGTCATTGAATGAATACAAAGTTTCTTTAGGCTTGTGGGTGTTGCCGCAGGCATATAAGCTTTGACTCAGAGAAAACCTGCCTTCAAAACCTGTGTCTGTCATTTCCTGGCTCTGGGTGACCTCTGGAGCCTAGATTTCCTTATCTGTGAAATGGGGACAGGAGGAGTGCCTTGTGGGGTTGCCGTGTGGACTCAGAGCGGAATAAAGAGCCTTGCACAGTGTGGTACCCGGCAGGTTCTGAGCAAACAGTAGCTGCTGTTAATTATTGGTGGTGGTGGTATCTTATGGCCCCTCTAGGAAGAGTTAAGGCCCTCACAGTGTGTTCAGAGTAAGCAGCCCAGCTCTGGCCTCATTTTTTAAACAAACTCTTTTTTCTGTAGCTGTGATGACTTCTCTTGCATTTTCTCCCTTTGTGTTGTATGTTTATGTAAGCTGCTTTACATCCTTTTTGCAGTAAGGCAGATATAAATAAATAAACATTTAACCATTTCCTCTAGTGTTGGACAATTAGCTTGTTCTTATTACTTGCTGTCGTAAATAATGTTGCACAGAATATCTTTGTGCATCAGGGGCTGTCCCTGGCTGGGCTATTTCCCAGGGCTAGAATCCTAGAAGTGGTATTACAGGGCTAAAGGATGTATACATTTTTATACCTGTGATTCAGACGGCCAGGTCGCTTCTGAGAAGGCTTGACCACAGAACACTCCCAAGAGCCACCATATGAGAGGAGACGCATGTTACCGGCTCCTTGGAAGTCCACGGGAGCGGGATCTTTCTTTTCAAGCCCCTCCCCGCTGTGGCCCAGGATAGCAGCGACCTGATGCTCACCTGGCTGCTGTACTCTATGTCATCATCGGTAAATGGAGCTCCGGCTTGAGGTCTGCTCTGGCCTCCCCCACCCTTTTGGTAAATCTTATTTCTGATGGGAAGGCAGCCCTGTCGCCAGCCAGTCCTGCCTGCATAGGCTGCCCCCTCTGCTAAACAATGAGCACATTCAGACCCAACTCGTGTTTTCAGTTATTAAAAAACGGAGCCGTCTGTCTCTGCCTGTGACTTTAATCTTTAAGCCTTTATTCCCTCTCCCCCATCCCCCTTCCCCTAACCTTTTGTTTGTGCAGTTCCGAGCTCCGGGATATGTGGGTCCAAGAGTTTCTGAATGTATTGTGCCTTGCCCTGGCAGCTACAGATGGTTGTAGCCCTGAGCGATGTTATTTCAGAATAGGCAGGAGGGGGAGGACTGCAGACCAGAGGGAAGGAGAAAACGAGAGGCCGGTTCTCCTTGCCTCCAGCAGTCATTTGGACTTTGCAAAAACGATTTATTTTTATATAGCTCTGGAGTGAGTGCCCCAACTCCCTTCTTTCCCCATTTTCAAATTTGGTAGAGACCGGCTGTCTTAGAGTTGCTTAGTCTTAAGAAATTTTACGTCTTCCTGTGGCCTCTTAACATTTCCTCCTGGGAAATAGTTCTTATGGTTGAATTATGTATATGTATATTTAAATAAAAGCATAAATCCCAAGGAAGGATTTTCAGTGATAACCTCAAGTCCTCTAAAACATAACCACAAAGTACAGAACACAAACAATTCTTCAAGTTCAGAAAAGACACTCTTCTGGCAGCACTTGGGTCCGTAATGTCTTCTAGCACAGGGCTGGCCAGAAAGTTGGATGTGAAAAACCAGCGGAGGGGCTGAGGACCCAGCTGGCGGAGAACACTGGATGCTCGGTCCTTCATGGGAGGACATTGGAGCCTGAAATGACCTGGGGGGAGACTGTGCTGGGGGCTACTGCCTAAGGAAGGCTCTTTCTTGCAAATGCAGGGCTCTTTCTTCTCAGAGCACCCTTGCATCTTCTGCCCAACGCTTAGAACCTGGGCATGGAGGTGCATGTCTGAAGGGAAGCTCAGAGGAAGGAGACTTTTTTTAAGCTTTTTTTTTTTCTTTTTACGTATGCATTTTTACATGGGAATACACCCTGTTTATTTTTAAACTTTTTTTTCTGACTACAAAGTTCCTGTAACATTCTAGCATTTCATAAATACTTTCTGAGAAAGAGCCTCCCTACCCCTTTACGATGTTAACAGATTGGTTGGTGCATATTCATCTGGCTTTTTCCATACAGACCTATATTTACACTCATATTAATGTGTTAGTATTGTCATTTTTAAATGTATTTTTATTTATTTTTAAATATTTTATTTATTTATTTGACAGAGAGAGACACAGCGAGAGAGGGAACACAAGCAGGGGGAGTGGGAGAGGGAGAAGCAGGCTTCCCGCGGAGCAGGGAGCCCGATGCGGGGCCCAATCCCAGAACCCCGGGACCATGACACTTAATGACGGAGCCGCCCTGGCGCCCTTAAGTGTATTTTTAAATTTTACGGTGGCGCTATCTCTACTACACCTGCTCTTTTGCACTGTTTTTCCACCACCTAACGATATCTTAGAGATCTTTCCACATGTGTTCAGATAGTTCAGATTCAGTCTGTTTTAGTAGCTACAGGATATTCCCTTGGATGCATGTACCATTTAGCCACTCTTTTAGTGGTGACCACTTGGGGTGTCTCTTGTCTTTAGCTAGGTGAACATACCGTTTTGCATCCTGGTGGGAATATTTCTGTGGGTTTCTATCTTAGAAGTGGAAATTGCTGGGTTAATTACATTTTAACAGATATTGCCAAGCCCCCCCAGCCCCCCAAAGGTCATACTCTTTATGTTTGTTTTATAAAAATCATATTTTAAGTGGGTTACCTTCAGTGAAAATGAAAGCTTTGTCTAAAATATCAGAGCGTCATTTATTTTACCACTCTCTGTGTGCCCTGACACACCGTCATACACACCTGGGTTTGCAGACGTGAATTTGAAAAGTCCGGCGTGCAAGGTTAATCACCTTTCATGTATTCATTCTATATTTGTTGTGTGCCTACTGTGTGCCAAACTTCAATTCTGTGCTGACAAACACGAAAAAAAAAATTGGTGTGATCACAGAGCTTTGGGCTTGTACAGTGGAACTTTTCAAAGCTCACCAGGGGATTCTAATGTGTAGACAGGCTTGGGAACCACTGCTTTAGAAAGTTTTCTGTGCCCCCTCCCCACTCCCTGAGATAATCGCCTTGTGATTTTTGCCACTGTAGATTAGTTTTTCCTGTGCTAGGACTGCGTGTAAGGGGAATCATACAGTATGTACCCTTTCACTCAGCATGAGATTCATCCATGTTGTTATGGGTATCAGTAGTTTGTCCCTTTGTAATGCCAATCCATTTTATGAATATTCCACCATTTGTTTGTCCATTCTCTTACTGATAGACACCTGGGTTGTTTCCAGTTTTGTGCTGTTGTGAATATGCTTGTTCATGTCTTTTTGTAGATATGTGTTTTCAATTCTATTGGGCAAATTCCTGGGAGTGGAATTGCTGGGGCAGAGGGTGGGTATATGTTTAATTTTATAAGAAACTGCCAGAGTTGGGAGGGGGCGGAGCAAGATGGCGGAGGAGTAGGAGACCTGAATTTCGTCTGGTCTCAGGAATTCGGCTGAATAGGGATCAAACCCTTCTGAACACCTACGAACTCAACAGGAGACCGAAGAAGAGAGTAGCAACAACTCTCTGAACAGAGAAGCAACCACTTACTGGAAGGTAGGACCTGTGGAGAAGTGAATTAGGGAGGATAGACGGCGGGGGAGGGGGCCTCCGTCGGCCGCTTCTGGCAAGTGATAGAGCCGCGGAGCACAAAATCGGAACTTCTAGAAGTCGGCTCCGCGGAGGGACGTTGCTCCAGTGGCTAAGCTGGGGGTGGAACCCTCGCGGGACAGTGTGGTCTCAGGACCCTCGGGGTCAAGAAAGACCAGGGGTGCCTGAGTGTGGCAGAGCTCCCAGGTATCGGAGCAGGGAAGCCCGCTGCAGAGACGGAGCCCAGGCGTGGGCTCTCAGCTCAGGGTTGCCATAAGCTGTGATCCGCAGCCCAGTCGGGCCACTGCTCCTCCAGCAGGGACCCCACAAGCAGCAGATCCGGGGAGACTCCCCTTCCTCCCCGGGGAGGAGCGGCACGGGAGCGCACTGCAGGGATCTGCTGGGTTTGGAGACTCCACACGGGGTCGGGTGCCAGAGATAGAAACGCTCGGTCACAGGCCGGGTGAGCACGGAGTGCGGCCGGAGACCGGGGAGACGGGAGTGACTACTTTTCTCTGGGGGCGCACTGAGGAGCGGGGCCCCGAGTTCTCAGCTCCTCTGGGCGTAGATTGGGAGGCCACCATTTTCACTCTGGTCCTCCAAAGCTGTACCGAGAGCTTGCAGGGAAAAAAAGCTCCCGAGAGTAAACCCAAGCGGATTGCTTAGCCCAGACGGACAAGGGGGGGGATTTCCTCCTCCAGCAAAGACATTTGGGAACCACGGCAACAGGCCCCTCCCCCAGAAGATCAGCACGAACAGCCAGCAAGCCAAGACCAAGTTTACCGATCAAGGAGAAAGGGAGAACTCCAGCGCTAGGGGAATACTGCACATAGAATTCATGACTTTTTTTTTTTTTACCATGATTCATTAGTTTTTCAAAGTTAATTTTTTTAACTGTTTTTTTTTTGAATTTTTCTTTTTCCCTTTTTCAACTAACATCTTATCAATCCCTTTTTTAAAAAAAAACACATTTTTTATTTTTAATTTTTAGAGTCATTTTTTTTAAAGATTTTATTTTATTTATTTGACAGAGAGATAGCACAAGTAAGCAGAGAGGCAGGCAGAGAGGGAGAAGCAGGCTCTCTGCTGAGCAGGGAGCCTGATGCGGTGCTCGATCCCAGGACCCCAGGATCATGACCTGAGCCGAAGGCAGCCGCTTAACCGACTGAGCCACCCAGGCGCCCCTAGAGTCATATTTTATCCCTTCATAGTCATTACCCTTATTTTTGGCATATATATATAAGTTGTTCTCTCTTTAAAATTTTGAGATACAGTTTCTTCTAACAGATCAAAATATACCCTAAATTACTAGTGTATGGCTTTGTTCTAGTCTCCTGCCTGATCACATTCTCTCCCTTTTTTTTTTTTAAATCTTCTTTCTTTTCTCAAACAACTTCTTATCTTATCAGTTCCTTTTATAAAATCTTTTATAATTTTCATCTTTACAGTCATCTTCCATCCCTTCATTGTATCAACCCTTATTTTGTACATATATGTCTTTCTTCCTTTAAAATTTTAGGAAGCACTTTCTTCTAACAGACCAAAATACGCCCAAAATCCAGTGTGTGACACTGATCTATGCACTAGCCTGATCATATTTGATCATATTCTGTTTTTTTTGTTTTGTTCTGTTTTTGTTTGTTTTTATCTTTTTCTTTTTTTTTTTCCTCCTTTTTTCTTTCTTTCACTTTCTTTTCCCCTGGTTTCAGGTCTTTTCTGATTTGTATAGAGTATATTTGCTGGGGACGTTGTTAACCTGTTAGCATTTTGTTCTCTCATTCATCTGTTCTCCTCTGGACAAAATGACAAGACGAAAAAAGTCACCTCAGCAAAAAGAACAAGAGGTAGTACCGTCTGCCAGGGACCTACTCAATACGGATATTAGTACGATGTTGGACCTAGAGTTCAGAATCATGACTTTAAAGATACTAGCTGGGCTTCAAAAAAGCGTGGAAGTTATTAGAGAAACCCTTTCTGGAGAAATAAAAGAACTAAAATCTAACCAAGTCGAAATCAAAAAGGCTATTAATGAGGTGCAATCAAAAATGGGGGCACTAACTGCTAGGATAAATGAGGCAGAAGAGAGAATCAGCGATCTGATAGACCAAATGATGGAAAATAAAGAGGCTGAGAAAAAGAGAAACAACTACAGGATCACGAGGGCAGGATTCGAGAGATAAGCCATACGATAAGACGAAACAACATTAGAATAATTGGGATCCCAGAAGAAGAAGAAAGAGAGAGAGGGGCAGAAGGTATATTGGAGCAAATTATAGCAGAGAACTTCCCTAATGTGGGGAAGGAAACAGTCATCAAAATCCAGGAGGCACAGAAAACCCCTCTCAAAATCAATAAAAATAGGTCAACACCCCGACATCTAATAGTAAAACTTACAAGTCTCAGAGACAAAGAGAAAATCCTGAAAGCAGCTCAGGAGAAGAGATATGTAACCTACAATGGTAGAAACATTAGATTGGCAACAGACCTATCCACAGAGACCTGGCAGGCCAGAAAGGACTGGCATGACATCTTCAGAGCACTAAACGAGAAAAATATGCAGCCAAGAATACTATATCCAGCTAGGCTGTCATTGAAAATAGAAAGAGAGATAAAAAGCTTCCAGGACAAATAAAAACTAAAGGAATTTGCAAACACGAAACCAGCCCTCCAAGAAATATTGAAAGGGATCCTCTAAGCAAAGAGAGAGCCTAAAAGCAGCATAGATCAGAAAGGAACACAGACAATATACAGTAACAGTCACCTTACAGGCAATACAATGGCACTAAATTCATACCTTTCAATAGTTACCCTGAATGTAAATGGGCTCAATGCCCCTAATCAAAAGACACAGGCTATCAGATTGGATTAAAAAACAAGACCCATCGATATGCTATCTGCAAAAAACTCATTTTAGACCCAAAGACACCCCCAGATTGAAAGTGAGGGGGTGGAAAACCATTTACCATGCTAATGGACACCAAAAGAAAGCTGGGGTGGCAATCCTTATATCAGACAAATTAGATTTTAAAACAAAGACTGTAATAAGAGATGAAGAAGGACACTATATCCTACTTAAAGGGTCTATCCAACAAGAAGATCTAACAATTGTAAATATCTATGCCCCTAACATGGGAGCAGCCAATTATATAAGGCAATTAATAACAAAAGCAAAGAAACACATTGACAACAATACAATAATAGTGGGGGACTTTAACACCCCCCTGACTGAAATGGACAGATCATCAAAGCAAAAGATCAACAAGGAAATAAAGACTTTAAATGACACACTGGACCAAATGGACTTCACAGACATATTCAGAACATTCCATCCCAAAGCAACGGAATACACAGTCTTCTCTAGTGCCCATAGAACATTCTCCAAAATTGATCACATCCTAGGTCACAAATCAGGTCTCAACCGGTACCAAAAGATTGGGATTATTCCCTGCATATTTTCAGACCACAATGCCTTGAAACTAGAACTCAGTCACAAGAGGAAAGTCGGAAAGAACTCCAATACATGGAGGCTAAAGAGCATCCTACTAAAGAATGAATGGGTCAACCAGGAAATTAAAGAAGAATTAAAAAAATTCATGGAAACCAATGAAAATGAAAACACAACTGTTCAAAATCTTTGGGATACAGCAAAGGCAGTCCTAGGAGGAAAGTATATAGCAATACAAGCCTTTCTTAAGAAACAAGAAAGGTCTCAAATACACAACCTAACCCTACACCTAAAGGAGCTAGAGAAAAAACAGCAAATAAAGCCTAAACCCAGCAGGAGAAGAGAAATAATAAAGATCAGAGCAGAAATCAATGAACTAGAAACCAAAAGAACAGTAGAACAGATCAACGAAACTAGGAGCTGGTTCTTTGAAAGAATTAACAAGATTGATAAACCCCTGGCCAGACTTATCAAAAAGCAAAGAGAAATGACCCAAATCAACAAAATCATGAATGAAAGAGGAGAGGTCACAACCAACACCAAGGAAATACGAACAATTATAAGAACATATTATGAGCAACTCTGTGCCAGGAAATTAGATAACCTGGAAGAAATGGATGCATTCCTAGAGATGTATCAACTACCAAAATTGAACCAGGAAGAAATAGAAAACCTGAACAGACCTATAACCACTAAGGAAATTGAAGCAGTCATCAAAAATATCCCAAGAAACAAAAGCCCGGGGCCAGATGGCTTCCCAGGGGAATTCTACCAAACATTTAAAGAAGAATTAATACCTAGTCTCCTGAAACTGTTCCAAAAAATAGAAATGGAAGGAAAACTTCCAAACTCATTTTAGGAGGCCACCATTACCTTGATCCCCAAACCAGACAAAGACCCCATCCAAAAGGAGAATTACAGACCAATATCCTTGATGAACATGGATGCAAAAATTCTCAGCAAAATACTAGCCAATAGGATCCAACAGTACATTAAAAGGATTATTCACCATGACCAAGTGGGATTTATCCCTGGGCTGCAAGGTTGGTTCAACATCGGCAAATCAGTCAACGTGATACAATACATTAACAAAAGAAAGAACAAGAATCATATGATCCTCTCAATAGATGCAGAAAAAGCATTTGACAAAGTACAGCATTCTTTCTTGATCAAAACTCTTCAGAGTATAGGGATAGAGGGTACGTACCTCAACATCATAAAAGCCATCTATGAAAAACCTACAGCGAATATCATTCTCAATGGGGAAAAGCTGAGAGCTTTCCCCCTAAGGTCAGGAACGCGGCAGGGATGTCCACCATCACCACCGCTATTCAACATAGTATTAGAAGTCCTAGCCACAGTAATCAGAAAACAAAAAGAAATCAAAGGCATCCAAATCGGCAAAGAGGAAGTCAAACTCTCACTCTTTGCAGATGATATGATACTTTATGTGGAAAACCCAAAAGACTCCACCCCAAAACTGCTAGAACTCATATAGGAATTCAGTAAAGTGGCAGGATATAAAATCAATGCACAGAAATCAGTGGCATTCCTATAGACCAACAACAAGACAGAAGAGAGACAAATCAAGGAGTCGATCCCATTTACAAGTGCACCCAAAACGATAAGATACCTAGGAATAAATTTAACCAAAGAGGCAAAGGATCTGTACTCAGAAAACTATAAAATACTCATGAAAGAAATTGAAGAAGACCCAAAGAAATGGAAAAACGTTCCATGCTCATGGATTGGAAGAACAAACATTGTGAAGATGTCAATGCTACCTAGAGCAATCTACACGTTCAGTGCAATCCCCATCAAAATACCATCCTCTTTTTTCAAAGAAATGGAACAGATAATCCTAAAATTTGTATGGAACCAGAAGAGACCCCGAATAGACAGAGGAATGTTGAAAAAGAAAAGCAAAGCTGGTGGCATCACAATTCCGGACTTCCAGCTCTATTACAAAGCTGTCATCATCAAGACAGTATGGTACTGGCACAAAAACAGACTCATAGATCAATGGAATAGAATAGAGAGCCCAGAAATGGACCCTCAATTCTATGGTCAACTAATCTTTGACAAAGCAGGAAAGAATGACCAGTGGAAAAAAGACAGTCTCTTCCACAAATGGTGTTGGGAAATTGGACAGCCACATGCAGAAGAATGAAACTGGACCATATCCTTACACCACACACAAAAATAGACTCCAAATGGTTGAAAGACCTAAACATGAGACAGGAGTCCATCAAAATCCTAAAGGAGAACACAGGCAGCAACCTCTTCGACCTCAGCCGCAGCAACTTCTTCCTAGAAACATCGCCAAAGGCAAGGGAAGCAAGGGCAAAAATGAACTATTGGGATTTCATCAAGATAAAAAGCTTTTGCACAGCAAAAGAAACAGTCCACAAAACCAAAAGACAACCGACAGAATAGGAGAAAATATTTGCAAATGACATATCAGATAAAGGGCTAGTCTCCAAAATGTATAAAGAACTTATCAAACTGAACACCCAAAGAACAAATAATCCAATCAAGAAATGGGCAGAAGGCATGAACAGACATTTTTCCAAAGAAGACATCCAAATGGCCGACAGACACATGAAAAAGTGCTCAACATCGCCTGGCATCAGGGAAATCCAAATCAAAACCTCCATGAGATACCACCTCACACCGGTCAGAATGGCTAAAATTAACAAGTTAGGAAATGACAGATGTTGGCGGGGATGCGGAGAAAGGGGAACCCTCCTACACTGTTGGTGGGAATGCAAGCCGGTGCAACCCCTCTGGAAAACAGTATGGAGGTTCCTCAAACAGTTGAAAATAGAGCTACCCTATGATCCAGCAATTGCACTACTGGGTATTTACCACAAAGATACAAATGTAGGGATCCGAAGGGGTACGTGCACCCCAATGTTTATAGCAGCAATGTCCACCATAGCCAAACTGTGGAAAGAGCCAAGATATCCATCGACAGATGAATGGATAAAGAAGATGTGGTATATATACACAGTGGAATATTATGCAGCCAGCAAAAGGAATGAGATCTTGCCATTTGCGACGACGTGGATGGAACTGGAGGGTGTTATGCTGAGTGAAATAAGTGAATCAGAGAAAGACATGTATCATAAGACCTCACTGATATGAGGAATTCTTAATCTTAGGAAACAAACTGAGGGTTGCTGGAGTGGTGGGGGGTGGGGGGGGAGGGGGTGGCTGGGTGATAGACATTGGACAGGGTATGTGCTATGTTGAGTGCTGTGAATTGTGCAAGACAGATCTGTACCTCTGAAACAAATAATGCAATATATGTTAAGAAAAAAAAATGAAGAAGAAGATAGCCGGAGGGGAAGAATAAAGGTGAGTAAGTCAGAGGGGGAGACGAACCATGAGAGACGATGGACTCTGAAAAACAAACTGAGGGTTCTAGAGGGGAGGGGGGTGGGGGCATGGGTTAGCCTGGTGATGGGTATTAAAGAGGGCAAATTCTGCGTGGAGCACTGGGTGTTATGCACAAACAATGAATCATGGAACACTACATCAAAAGCTAATGATGTAATTTATGGTGATTAACATAACAATAAAGAAATTAAAAAAAAACTGCCAGAGCTTTTCCCAAAGTGGTTGTACCATTTACACTCCTTCCAGTGGTATAGAGAGTTCCTGTTGTGCCACATCCTTGACAGTATTTTGTGTTCTGGTTTTTAGAATTTAAAATTCTGCTAGGTATGTGGTGGTACCTCCCTATGTTTTATATTTGTATTTCCCTGATGGCTAGTAATATTGAATACTTTTTAATGTGTTTGTTGGCTATCTGTATATCTTCTTTTATGAAACATCTTTTAAATCTTTTTCCCATTTTTAATTGGGTTAAACGTTTTTTAAAAAATTACTGAGTTAGGAGTTTCTAGGTGGCTCAGTTGGTTAAATGTGTCTGCCTTCAGCTCAGGTCATGATCCCAGAGTCCTGCGTTGGGCTTCCTGTTCAGCAGGGAGTCTGCTTTTCCCTCTCCCTCTCCCCCCCCCCCCCCCCATGCTCTCTCTCTTTCTCAAAGAAATAAAATTTTTAAAAAAATTATTGAGTTATAGGAGTTCTTTAACCTGTTTACCAGTCCTTTGTCAGCTATATGTTTTGTCAGTATTTTGTAATGATCTGTGATGTACCTATTTGTTTTTTTGATGTCTCTTGATAAGCAAAAGTTATAAATTTTGATTCATTCTAATCATTTTTTTTCTTTTATGGCTATCACTTTCTGTGTCCTGTTTAAGAATCTTTGCCTATTGCTGTGAAGGCATTCTACTCTGTTTCTTTCTAAAAAGTTTTTGGCTTTAGCTTTTACATTTAGGTCTACCATCCACCTTGAAATAAGTTTTGTATATGGTGTGTGGGGGGGTCAAAGTTGATATTTTTTCACAGGGCTCTCCAGTTCCAGTTCATGAAAGTCTTTCCTTTTTTCATTGGCTAGTTTTTTTCATTGGATAGTTTTGTTGCTTTTGTTGAATAGCAACATTTGTGTGTGGGTCTATTTCTGGACTCTGTTCTATTGAAATAGATCTGTTTGTCTATCCTTACACCAAAACCACACTGTCTTTGTTTTAAGTAGCTTTGTAAAGTTAGTTTTGAAGTCCAGTGGTGAAAGTCCTCCAATTTTGTTTTTAAATATCATTTTAAATGTTCTAGGTCCTTTGCATTTCCATATAAATATTAGAAGTAGGTTTTCAGTTTCTACACACACACACACACACACACACACACACACACACACACCAGAGTTTATTATTAGAATTCCATTGAATTGATAGCTCAGGCTGGGAAGAATTGATTCACAGCAATATTGAATTTTCCAGTGTATGAACTTTATTTAGGTTTTCTTTAAGCAGTGTTTTGTAGTTGTTAGTACAGAGATCGTATACATATTTTATTAAATTTATTCCGAAGTACCTTACATTTTTTGATGCTCTTGTAAATTATTTTCATTTGTTGCTAACATATTATCATAATTAGTTTATGTATATTGATCTTGTTTCTTGAAACCTTGCTAAATGCTGTTAGTCCTAGTGGTTGTTTTATAGACTTTTTAGATTTTCTCCATAAATAATCAACCATGTCACCTATGGATAAAGATAGTTTTGTATCTTCCTTTCTAATCTTTGTGTTTTTAAAGTTCTTTTTTCTTGCCTCATTGCACTGTCTAGAACTTCCAGTAAAATGTTGAATAGAAGTGATGACAGTGGACTTCCTTGACTTGTTCAGATCATGGAGGAGAAAGCACTCCATATTTCTCTGTGAAATATGTCAGCCATGAATTTTTCATAGACATCCTTTATTATGTCAAGGAAGTTTCTTTCTATTCCTAGTTTGCTGAATATTTATCATGTGTAGTTGTTGGATTTTGTGAACTGTTGTTTCTATGTCTTTTGAAATGATGATAATTTTTCTCCTTCTATTAATATAGTGAATTACACTGAAATTCTTTTAATATTGAGCATAAAAAGCTGTAAATTTCCCTTGAAGCATTGCTTTGTAGTATGGTTTTAATGGGTTGATCTAGATTTTTATTTTTCAGGAGTGGAATATTTTGCCCATGGATTAGCCAATAAGGATTACAGATTGTAGCTGGTCCAAATGAATGGTTATGCCCAAAAGGTGGAAATTTGAGATAGGAGAACAGCAGGAATGGCAGGGCCTTTGTTCCATCTCTGACATTGCAGTGGAATTTGTTGGGGAAGTATGAAGTGATTTTATTTTTAACCATTTAGTAATGCTTATGTTTTGGGCAGACCATGTCATCCACATTTGTCTCTAGGTATGCCCTAATTCATGGTCTTGGATCATTATAGGCTATTCCTTTAAAGTGATGTCATTGTTTCCACTCGGGCAGAAGAAGGTTGAGTGCTGGAGGATAGCACAGGAAGGGGATGGACACAGGTCTGAGAACTAAGGGAAATGAAGGTCAGCCGGCATTATCACCACCACTTCTTGGGTGCCAGGTACTGCCTAGATGCCGTGCACTATTATCTCATGTAATCGTCTGAGTAGCTCGTGAGTCAGTTACAGCTGAGGAAATATAGGCCCCTAGGGATTAGATTATCTGTCAGAGGCGACACAGTGACAGAAACCGGTCTGGAGCCCAGGTCGGCCAGACTTCAAAGCTGTTGGACTTTTTCCAGGTAACACCTACCTTTTTGTATTGTGGAATATCAGAATATCTGAATTTTGGAGTGAATCTTTGAGCTTTAAGGATAAAGTTGTAACAAAGTTCCCAAGATAATTTATTAGTTGATACCACCTATCTTATTGATTTAATAATAGAGCTGCTGTTATACTTGGCCTGTTGAATGCCAACCTTGGTGCTCCATAAGATAGGAGAAAACCTAGTTTTTAGAATACGTCAGTAATCCCAGGAATTCTTAGCATGAAACATGGTTGCCAAATGTAAATGAGACCCCAGAATTATTTACTTGTGGGATGTGGTTCTTTAAGCAGGCTGTAAAGCAGATCTGTGAGGTGAGGCCTATTTTCTCGATGACTTCTATATTACAAAATTGGGTGATATATTCTCAAGGAACAAATCCTTTGTTGACTGTGGTTAACTTTGATAAAGAAAGAATGTGGAAGGGCGCCTGGGTGGCTCAGTTGGTTAAGCGACTGCCTTCGGCTCAGGTCATGATCCCGGAGTCCCAGGATCGAGTCCCGCATCGGGCTCCCTGCTCATCAGGGAGTCTGCTTCTCCCTCTGACCCTCCCCCATCTCATGTGCTCTCTCTCTCTCAAATAAATGAATAAAATTAAAAAAAAAAAAGAAAGAATGTGGAAGATTCCACGGTGTAGTGGGGTAGGAGTGTTAGGAGGACAGACTCCATCCTGCACCATACTGCCTGGGTCTGCACCAGCACTTGCTTGGTTGTGTGATCTTGGCCTAGCGTTGTAAGGAATTTGTGCTTCAGTTTTATCATCTGTAAAACAGGGAGAAAAATGTTATACCTACTTAGAATAATCATTGTGAGGATTAATGAATTAATATGTATGTAAAGTGCTTAAAGCCTGGTGCATAGTCCACTCTCAGTAAATATTAGCTATTATTATTGTTTTGCATACTACTGTTTATATTAGTATAATTGTGATACTTATTTCTTAATCTTTGGCAGGATTTCCTTGCCTGTTTTAGTTTGGTCAGCCCCATCAAGAATTGCCCTAAGGTAGGTGTTCCCCTACTTCTCCTTGTGTGAGACAGGGCGGGACTCTGTCAGAGTTTTTTCTATTCATCACAGTACCTAACAGCACCACAGTACCTAACCACGCCATGTACTCCCCGGAGTTGCTCTGCGGAATCAATATCTGTTGTTAAAGAATAAATTGCTCTTTGCCGCCCCTCCCCTGGGAGCATCTGTGTGGCTGTGCATGTGTTGAAGCTGGGTTGCACAGCCCCTCCACCCCCTAGCAGTGGGAGATGAGGGCTGGCCCCATCCTGAGATACCCCTGCCCTCCAAGTGCATTTTAAGTGTGCCGAGCAGTCCATGTGTGATGAAGACATTCCCAAGTTCAGGGAGAAATCCACCTGGTGAGTTTTGCCTGACCAGGTAACAGATTAAAACTTAAATATAAAAGGCAGATTTATCTAGATGATCATGAAAAGAAAGGAGCCCACAGTTGTCACACTTCCCCATTAGGTACTTTTGTCTGTTCCATGATAGCCTTTCCCTGGAAGACTTTTTCAGTTTGAAGTTGTAGGTTGTCCGGCAGGTTCGATTTGGTGTTTGCTAATTCTGTACAATTTGATATAAAGTAAGTACCCAAGAAGAGTTGGTTGAGGGAATAAATTAAAATTCATTAAAATGAAGGATGCGGTCCCTTCCTCTCTTTGTTTATCCCCCTGTTTAGTAACTTTCTGATGTGTTCATCAGTTTGTATGTTCATCTGTTCCCCCGGAATGTCTTTTTTTTTTTAAAGATTTTATTTATTTATTCATGAGAGACAGAGGGAGAGAGAGAAGAGAGGGAGAGAGAGAGAGAAAGAAGCAGAGGGAGAAGCAGGCTCCCAAGGAGCAGGGAGCCCGATGCGGGACCTGATCCCAGGACCCTGGGACCATGACCTGAGCCGAAGGCAGATGCTCAACCATCTGAGCCACCCAGGCGCCCCCCCCCGGAATGTCTTACACCCTTCCCTCCTCTGGGCCAGATAGGGCCCGAGCAGAGCTCAGGGAGTCCGATGCATGTAGCAAGACCCCAGCCCTGGGGGAGACTTTCCAGTGCTGCTGAGCAGCCTGTCAGCAGAGGGGGGGAACCCAGGGTGGGGAGGATTTGGGCCTGAACCCCTGCATATCTGGTGTGACAGAGGGGTGCATTCCAGCAGCACATTTAATGTCAGCATAGTGAAATCTGCCTAATAAAAGAGTCCCCAAACCCTAGCAGGTGGTCTGCTGGTCTTGGGCAATATTTGTCTGTAAGAAGCTTCACCCTGTAAACATTTTATTAGACCAGTAAGTTGCCTTTACCCTCTCCCACATTTACTAATGACGAAGAAGGCTGAGCATGCGCTTCCATTTTTATGAAACTCTTGCTTTTCCAGAGGTTTATTCTTCGACCTAATTTATTCTGTATCCTCATCCCACAGATCTGGTTTAATTTGCTTGACTGGGATAACCGTCTGCAAGGGAGGGTTTTCCTGGAGTAGGGAGATGAGCTCGATAACTTCTGGAGGCCCCTGCCTGCCAAGGAATTTCGGGGGTGCAGTACAATTATATGCCTCTTAAAAATGATTCTTGTAAAAAATTACTGATAGCACAGCATTTTGGGAGTGAAGTGGGGTGTCCCAAGTGTACTAGTCCATTTGGAACATGTCTTTGTCCTCCTTTTTTAAGTAAATATAATGACTGAGTATTTTACAATGCAGTGTAATGTTGGTTTTCAGAATCCCTGCTAAAGATGTAGGGGGATAAATGCAAAGCTTAAATCACCTTAGTACTTAGTTTTGCATCTCTAGGGTTTCTTTAAGGAATATGGAACTGGATGAAGGAGCTGGGATGTATGAGGCATTCTGGGACACCTTTCTGGGAAGGATTGCCTGCAGAACTTAGGTCCATCATCCCTAGGCAGGATCTTCCTTTCATTTTGGCTTCCTAGTAGTGTTTATAAAGCCAGTGTTAGAATTCTCCTTGGTCTCCAGGAGGAGGCAGGAGTTCTTCAGTGTCGTTGGCTTGCTTGGAGGCATTTGACCAGCCATTAACCTTGAAAAATTATCCTTGTTTTTATCAGGCACGTTTTGAATCCAAGCATTAGAGGAGGGGGTGATGGGAAATGCTCCGTCTCTGCTGTGGGAATTAACTTGGCTTAGAGCACACCAGTCACCTCTGTCCACGTTCGCACAGAACGCAAATCTGTGTGGAAAACTGACCTCCCTGAAAAAAGACCCCATGAGGGTTTGACATAAACAGTTGTGTAAAACAGGGCTGCTGTCCATAGTTTCTCTTAGCGAGAAAACCTTTTGAGATCAGGGGCAGATGTAGATAAAGTTGATTGCTCAGCACGTGTTATTTCTGATCCTCACAGTGACCTATAAGGTAGGTGGTATTGGCTCTGTGTAACAGATGAGGAGACTGAGGCGCAGAAAGTGCAGAACTGGGATTGGAACACCATCTTCCTTCCTCTGCACTTCTCAGGGCTGGTCAGGAGACAGGGTGGAATAGGGTCTAGAGAAGGCTTCTCCCCGCCTACTCAGAAGCCTGCCTGCAGGGGAGCCACGGGCCTGGTAGGAAGAGCAGTGGTAGGCAGCCAGGAACCTGCACTAAATTCAGGCTCTCTGCACTTACACTGCCCCACATCTGAATGGGCCCTTCAGCAGCTCGAGTTTAAGAAAATTGCATCTTTGAACATCAGAACAAGAAAAGAGTGCATTTATTGCTGTAATTCAGGACTTTTTGCTTAATTTTAAAACAGACTTGTTCAACTTGAGTAAGAGCCTTATAAAACCATGTTTAAAAATGGTAGGCCCTACCTCCCTTGATTTTCCTTCCCCTTTCTCCCTCCCTTCCTTTCAATTTAGGAATCAATTTTGTCATTTCACCTCAACTGCCCTTGAAAATGGGTGGGGGCTTGGGAAAGGTCCTATGGAAGCAAGTCTCTGGAGTGTGTCACCTTTGTTTTGTTGCCCCCCAAGAAGCTTATTTTAACTAGGAAGTGAAGAGGAGCAACTTTGTTTGATTGTAATATTAAATGAACTCAAGTTTCCAGAGAGCCTGGGCCTCTTGGGTTGCTAAATTAAGGGATCCAGGACTTTGGAATCTGTAAAATCATAATCTCGTGGAATCCTTTCCAAAACCACCTACCTCTTTCCTACAGACACATCCTTTACGCAAACATACACACATGAATTTAAGCAAAATAAGGATAAAGTAAATTGGGCCTTTGACTCAACATGTCTATTGGCATTTAGAGATGCAGGGTGCTAGCTGACAAAAGGTCAAAAGGTTTTTTCTTTGTTGTTAAGAATTTGCGTTCAGCATTACCCAGTTAGAACTGATAGTGGATGGATAGCTCAGTAAAGTTCTAGAGGAGGAAGGCCCTGTTAATAATCATTAAACCTCTCCCCAGGTGTTTTCGACAGGTGCTATAGTCAGTTTCGATGTTCATCTGGCTGCTGAATGAATTTATGGTTGGACTTCCAGGCTTACTATTTCTGGCACCCCATCCTTCAGTTGTGACAAGCATGCCAGGCTGGTGGTAGCAACAGATCACCTGGAAAGTGTGCCTGCCTGTCTATCTCTTTTTCCCTTTTGGTAAACAATAAATTTCTTGTCTTAAGAGACTGAATTGGCACCATTGGGAAGACTCCAGGCAGTTGGGTTTTGGCTCAGTAGGAGAAAGTCATTTCAACAAAGACAGCCACGACTGCCTCACCCATTTCTCTGTCACACAAGTGTGCCAGCAAAAGCTCATCTCCACTTTGGAGACTCAACCACTGGATGGTTGGACAGGTAGCCTTTTTGCCCCATTATCACCCAGGAGTCTGTTCCTGCAGATTTCACTCTATTAGAAACCGAAATTCCTTGACCTCACTGAGCCTCACTTTTTCACTCTATCTGCCCCCCGCTTCGTTTCCTTTCATCTGTCCATCTTCTCATGTGTATTGGATGCCACTAAGTCAGGAGCAGAAAGGATGACCAAGATGTGCCCGCTTTTGAATGAGATCTTGCCATTTGCAACGATGTGGATGGAACTGGAGGGTGTTATGCTGAGTGAAATAAGTCAATCAGAGAAAGACGTATCATATGACCTCACTGATATGAGGAATTCTTAATCTCAGGAAACAAACTGAGGGTTGCTGGAGTGGTGGGGGGTGGGAGGGATGGGGTGGCTGGGTGATAGACATTGGGGAGGGTATGTGCTATGGTGAGCGCTGTGAATTGTGCAAGACTGTTGAATCACAGATCTGTACTTCTGAAACAAATAATGCAACATATGTTAAGAAAAAAGAAAAAGAAGAAGATAGCAGGAGGGGAAGAATGAAGGGGAGTAAGTCGGAGGGGGAGATGAACCATGAGAGACGATGGACTCTGAAAAACAAACTGAGGGTTCTAGAGGGAAGGGGGTGGGGGGATGGGTTAGCCTGGTGATGGGTATTAAAGAGGGCACATTCTGCGTGGAGCACTGGGTGTTATGCACAAACAATGAATCATGGAACACTACATCAAGAACTAATGATGTAATGTATGGTGATTAACATAACAATAAAAAATTAAAAAAAAAAAAGATGTGCCTGCTTTCATGGGGCTCACAGTCTAGAAGGAGAGAGACTTGCAGCCAGATAAGCTGTGTACTGTGTGCTGTGGGGGAGCTTCACTTTTACCCTGAGGTGTGTCAGGTCCTGTGTGTGTGCCCGAGGCAGCGTGTTGTCTGAATTGCCCTTGAAAATCCTTTGGGAAGGGGCTGTGTTGAAGGTGAATCTCTTGTTTCTCAGCTCAGTGCGGGGCCAGTTTTCCCCTGGCATTGGAATAGATTGCTCTGGCTTTGGTTGAGCATAGATGAAGCAGCTGGCTGATGGTTAGGGGCCATGCTGTATGAAAAATGTCTACCTTTTAAATGCTAGAATCTCAGCTCACCCAGTAAGGTGGTCACCCTGTGAAAGGCCTGTGAGACTGAAGACAACTCAGGGATCACTTGGCACATCACCTTATTAAGGGGGAAGGGCACAAGTCCCGGTGCATTGAATTTCTCTTTCTCTCTCCCTTTCTTTCCTCACTGAATGCTTACAGTTGCATTCCTGTGAGTTAAATAAAAATATGATGTGACTTCACTAAGTCTTTTAGTAGCATAGATGAGAGGAACAACTTATTCTGTGTGGGGAGAATGGGAAGAGTTCTCAAAGAAATGACAGAGTAAATTCTTGAAGGGTGAGGCAGGAGTAGAATTTGAGTAGATGGGGATGAGGAGACATTCTGGGCCAGTGTTTCCCAAAGCACACTTCATAGAACACTGATTGCATGGGACGATGATAGGTGTTATGGGAAAAGAAGAGAATTGGTCTGAGAAGTGCTGGTTAAACAAGGCTCAGTGGCCTCCCCCTTCCCTCACAGAACTTCTCAGAGCCTTTAATTTTTAACACTGTAGTGTGTTATGAATCTTAAAGAGCAGGACATGGTATTTGGTGTTTCTCAAACTTATCTTGGACACCCGGTTTAGGCAGGGTAGACAGCACATGCAGAGTCATGTAGGTTTGAAAGACCTTGGCTAACTCAGGAAATTGTGGGTTTAGATGTCTGAGTAGAGGACATGTGGGAGGGAAAGGCATTGAAGAGATTCGAGGGGCTTGGAGAGAAAGGATCAGCTTCTAGAGAACTGTTTTGCATGCTGAGTCAGTCTTTCTCAAACTGTACCTTTTATTTATTTTATTATTATTTTTTAAATTTTTTATTGTTATGTTAATCACCATATATTACATCATTAGTTTTTGATGTAGTGTTCCACGATTCATTGTTTGTTCATAACACCCAGTGCTCCACGCAGAATGTGCCCTCTTTAATACCCATCACCAGGCTAACCCATCCCCCTCCCCTCCTCCCCTCTAGAACCCTCAGTTTGTTTTTCAGAGTCCATCGTCTCTCATGGGTCGTGTCCCCCTCTGACTTACTCCCCTTCATTCTTCCTCTCCTGCTATCTTCTTCTTTTTCTTTTTTCTTAAAATATGTTGCGTTGTTTCAGAAGTACAGATCTTCCAGTAAGTGGTCGCTTCTCTGTTCAGAGAGTTGTTGCTACTCTCCTCTTCGATCTCCTGTTGAGTTCGTAGGTGTTCAGAATGGTTTGATCCCTATTCAGCTGAATTCCTGAGACCAGACGAAATCTAGGTCTCCTACTCCTCTGCCATCTTGCTCCGCCCTCCTCTATTTTATTATTATTTTTTAAACTATAGTCCTTTTAGAACCATCTTCATAATCTCTGTCTTGTCTTGTACAATGCCATGTACATTCTGATTTAATATTTTCCTTTGAATCAATTCAGTTTTTAGATTTTAAATAATCATATGGAAATTATATATAACTAAGGCAACTGGAAACCAGTATCCCTTTCCATAAATAGAGTAAACATACATGTGGGCACATGTGCACGCTCATGTACACACACACACACACACACAAACAGTTGTCAAACTAGCCTGCCACAGGCTATGAACTTGAGCCATTGAGCCATGATTTACTTTTGTTAAAAGGGAGATTAGGACATTTTAGAAAGGTATTACATAGATCTTGCCCCCATTTGAGACTTGCTTACTGTTCAATCAGAAAGTTTCAAAGAGAACCAAAAAATTAATAATTTTCTTACAATATAATGCCAGATCATTCTGTCACTCAAAACGTCTCCCATTTGGGGATACACTGCTCTAGGCAGTGGGAGACTGCTGAACAGGTCTATAAACAGGAGTACCTATTCATGCTTTAGAAAGACAGTTTGTGCAATACTGTGGGTGGTGGTTGGAGTGGGTAGTGCTGGGGGCAGGAAAGCTATAGCTTAAGAAAAAAAGAAGTCCAGGAGAGAGATGCAGAGGTCTGGGCTTTGGGGCTATGTCTATAGCAGGGGAGGAGGGACTGTTTCATCATTTAGCAGAAAAAATGGGCAGGACTTGGGGATAAACGATGGAGAAAGGGGGTCCCAGAGATGGCTTAGTTTCTTAAGTAGGCCATAGTGGCCTGAATTAGGGCTGGGACTTAGTGGAGAGGCAGGTTTGGGGGATCAAGGAGGTATATTGACTTCAGGGCTTCTGCTGGAAGTCTCCGTGGAGATGTTCAGAGATGTCCAGTGAAATACATGTTTACTTGTTATGTACAACTTGAAATCTCTGGTGGTAGAAAGAACAGCAGATTTTAGATTTTAAGATAAATCTGCATTTGACTTCTGGATCTACCCCATCACCTCTTGGGGCCTTGGTTTCCCCTTTGGACAGTGAAATTGCAAAGCCGAACCTTAAGGATTACTGGGAGGGTTACTGGGGGAGGGGGTGCCTGGGACAGCATGTGGCACAGAGCAGATGCCCAGAAATCAGTAATGATTAGTTAAGTTTCCTTCTGGCTTCACAATCACATCTCTGAGTTTTCAAAGAAAGCTAGCTTCAAAACCAGCAGATTGTTGTATGTTTTCTCTGGAGTGAAAGAAGCATCGATTGCACGTGTGTGATGACACTGGGGATTCTCGTATTTGGTGCATAGTTTGGTGTAGAAGGCGCAGATCACTGACCTTCGTCCTCTGGTGAGTTGCTCGTTGTGCTCTGGGGATTTCGAGGCCTAGGTCAGCCAGGCATCACTGACATTCTTCCTTGTCCTGTCTGTTCTTATATTAGCAAAAATGAAAGGGCCCTGCCAGTCTGCTTATTGGCTTCACCAACTGCCCAATGGCTTAGACAGGTATAATGGGGAAGGTGTGCTTTGCAGTCAAATGGCCTCTGTCACTTATTGGCTCTGTGAGCCTGGGCAGTAGCACTGCCTTAAGTCTCTGTGTTTTCATTTGCAAAATAGGATTACTAATGCCCACTTTGCAGAGTGGTTGGGAGGTTTGGAGACAATATATGCGGAGAGCCAGTTTAGTCCTGTGTGTAGCTCTGTGGTATATACTTTAAATACAGGTATTATTGTTCTTAGTTATCTACCATCTGTGAAGCTGTTCATGATAGACAACTTCTCACCTCTGTAGGAATGTGGGGAGTCTGGTAGTAATATGAAAGCCTTGGTCCAGAGCTAATACTCTATCACTTGATAATGTAACATACAAAAATCCAGACTGGCCAAAAATACAGTTACATATACTGCTTCCCACTAAGAAGATGTTGTTGTGGAATGGAACTTTAGAAGACATTTCTAGTTTTCTTTTGAGGTTGTGAACGGGTCAGGAGGTTAGGGGACTGCCCCAGCTTAGATCTGAACAGGGGCTGGTCCTTACTTCATCACAGGTATTCCTGCCACTGTCCTTCAGTACTGGAGTCAACTTTCTCTGTTGCTGTGTCTGCTTCTCCAGTGCTGGTCAGAGACTGGCTCCAATGCCTGCTGAGAGCTTTGTGAGCCTTTGGGTCCTCCGCTTTCCAGGAGAGACCCTGTAGAGCTCTCACTGCACTTAGAACTCTGCTCTTGATCTTTATCTCTTCCTGATATTGAGCCCTGAAGTAAGGAAGTGAGGGCTGCCCTGGAGAAGGATTTGAAACTGTTTGAGTATCCCATCCCAAGAACAGTGGTTAAAAACTGTGTCAGCTTAGGGAAGATCTGGTTTAAACCTAGGAATTTTGCTTTGGCCTCCTGCTTTGGGGGTTTTTAGAAGGGCTTGTAAGAAGAATGGAAGCATATTTGGAGGTATAGTTTCTCTTCTATTCAAGACAGCAGAATCAAGAGTCATGTTGTCTCTGTGGACTTAGACGTTGAGCCAAAGCCAACATGGTGAATGAGACAGGAGTAAGTGGAAAGAGTGTTGGGGGTTCTAGCTGGCTCCCAGCCTCCTTGAGCAGTGATGGACTGGTGCTACTATGTCAACAAGCTCCTTCCAGGGCTGCTGCCCTGTGAGCATGGCATCCGCGTGCAAGGGAGCAACGTGCAGCCAACACACACCTGGAGCACCGACATCCATCCTTGAGCTTATGTTTTAGGAGGAACTCTGGCAACCTTCATTGACCCCCAGAGAGGTTTGGCTGTCACACCACAACTTCTGATTACCCAGTGGATTGCCTTGAGGGAAGGCCTTGGCTAGGCAGAGTGACTGGGAGACCAAGGAGCAAGAATCAGAGACCAGTTGGGATAGCTCTGTTACTCATTGGTTGTGTGGCTTGGGCACACCTCTTCATCGGCCACATGGAGTTGGGGATACCTCCAGTGAAGGGTATGGGAGTCTGGCGCCAGGACAAGGGGAAAGGGCTTTGCAGTCTAGCTGATTTAGAGGATTTGGACAAGCACCATAATCTCTGTAAGCATCAGTTTTCTTATCTGTATAGTGGGAGTATGGCACTTATCTCAGAGTAGACACTTGGCCCAGTGCCATCTGGGACTTGGCAGAGGTCACTGACAGGGAGGTCTTGATTCCTCCTGAGGAAGGAGGAACCATGCGTGGCAGGGGCCCTTGGGTTGCTGAGCCAGTGCAGGAGTTAGGCCGAGCCTGGGTGGGGACCAGGCTAGACTGAAGTGGTTTCTCATAGATGACACACAGAATAATTCTTAAATTCTGAGGACCATGAGACAGACACTTTCAGTCTTAAAAGTTACATCCTTATTTTAATGTATATTAGGAAAAAAACCCAAATAACTAGTATATCAAACCTATAATTTTCATGGAAGATTTTGGTTTTCTTTTTTTTTTTTTTAAAGATTTTATTTATTTACCTGAGAGAGAATGAGAGATAGAGAGCACGAGAGGGAAGAGGGTCAGAGGGAGAAGCAAACTCCCTGCTGAGCAGGGAGCCCGATGTGGGACTCGATCCCGGGACTCCAGGATCATGACCTGAGCTGAAGGCAGTCGCTTAACCAACTGAGCCACCCAGGCACCCGATTTTGGTTTTCTTTAGCTTTATTTTCTCAGTGTAAAGAAAAGTATGTCAATTTAAATAAAAATATTAAGTAAGTAATAAACCAGGCAAGATTCTTTTAAGAATGTCAAGTGAAAGGATTCCCCCCCCCCCCGCTCCAAAAAAGGGGCAGGTGACACTTCTAGACTAAAGGAAAATAAAGAGACTGGATCTGGGAAAAATAAAGAACATTTGTGATAGACACTATGGGGACAATTTGGGTGAACTTGAATATTGGTGGTAGATTAGGTAATATTATGTTATTGGTGTTGAATTTCTTGAGTCCTAATTCTTGGAATATAGATGTTAAGGATTTAAGTATCACAGTGTCTGTAACCTACTATAAAATGGTTGGGGCAACATTTATCTATGTTATATAAATTATATATAACATTATATATTATTATCTATTACATAATTACTTATTATATATATTTGTGTCACAACTATGCACATATGTATGTGGAGAGAGAGAACACAAATGTAGCAAACTGTTAACTATCGGTGGCAACTTGGTGAGGGATATACAGTGTTTGTTATTCTGTTCTTTCCGCTTTTTTATAGGTTTGAAATTTTTCAGAATACAAAGTTGGGAAATTAAACAACTAAAAGTAGCAATAAACATGTCCCCCACGAGGAAACCCTCCCGTCATTTGGCATCATACTCTGAGTCGGGCTGGGACCCTTGTGGTGACAGGTGGCACCTGGATGGTTGTCCTCTCCTCTCTCCTTCAGCCACACAGGCCAGGGTTGTTCGAATCTCAGGGCCTTTGTACTTGCTTTTTCCTTGACTCACACCACTCTGCCTCTGTTTTGCCATTTTGATCTCAGCTCTAATGTGACTCTGAGTGAGGGGCCCCCAAACTTGCTTTCTAATAATGTTGCCAGTCCCCCAGTCACTGTCACAACATCAAACTTTAATTTCTTCACTGCCTTTGTCCCCACATGAAATCACCTTTGTAATTATATGGTATTGTTTATCTGTTCTCTCACTAGAATATAAGGTCCATGAGCACAGAATCCTTAAAGAGGAAAGCAAGACCAGGACATATATGGTGGGCGGAGCAGAGTTTGTGATGGCGGCACAGGAGTGACAAATACTTGAGAACCACGGTGCTGTGGGACTTTCCTTTAAGTCCTTTTGGAGTCCTTGCTGACTTTTCATTTCTGGAACATATCTTTAATATTATATTATGATTTGATAAGAAAAAAATTTGACCTAAGAAAAATCATTCAGTGACATATCACTAATATAATGTAAGTTGGTTAGAAAATATGATAGGAGATAAAAAAAATCAGGTTTCTCAGTTACATAAAATGAGATGGCTAAATTAAAAATTTTGTCTCAATCAGTGAGGCAGAATTCATTCAGTAACTATTTGCGGCCACCAGTTAAGATACTTACTCAATAGAAAATGACCTGGTACAGACCCAGAGGCCATCAGTTGACACTAGAATATTAATGATGTAATGTAGAATTACAGAATTACCTGAGGTCTCTTTATTTCTAGGAGGGATCCTGGAAATTATCGTGCTCTATGTCACCTGAAAGCTATAATTAAGGGACTTTTAAAGAAGGTGGTGGGCCACAGTTAACGGCTGTGATCTGTATAATTCTAAGTGTATAGTTATGACGGAATGCTTTTGCAGTCTGGGGAGGGAGGGCAGCAGCAGAATCACATAATAGAGGAAACCTTAGTGGAATATGGGTACGGGGGAGATGAGGTGGCTGGTGAAGAATTGAATCAGAAGATGCAGTGTTTCATTACTAAGGTTGTAATAACATTGGTGATATTCTTTACCAAAATCCAGCCTTGAAATGTAGCCTCTTCACCACCTCACCTGCCTGCCATGTGAACACTACTTGGACCGCACATTTGGACTCTCAGTTATATTATGGTTTTTAACATCCCTAGTTGGCTCATGGACTTATGTCTAGTTTCAAGGTGATTGCAAGCCCTTGGATATTAGGGGATGAGGCATACGCTCCTTTTGTGTGTCTGCCTGCATTTACGATGGGATTGTGCACACAGAGGCAGCAGGGCCTTCCTTGGGGGAAGGGACATGGGTTTTGGAGTCAGAAGAAATGGGTCTAGATCCTGATTCTACTACCTAGAATCTGTTTGGCTTTGGGTAAAATGATGATGATTGTGACAGCAATGGCAGAAGTTAACTAATTCACTGGCCCTGGTCTCTGAAGTCAGGGTAGCCATAATGAGTGCTGTGCCTCGTTGATGGGTCAGGTGAGATAATTTGTGTGCATGGTTGATGGCATGGAAATTGCTATGAAGGTATTAAAATCACAATAGTCAAGTTGAATTGGGTTGTCAAAGAAGGGACTAATACAATGTATTCGTCTAAATCATCTTGGGTTGTGAAAGACAGAAATTGAACCCAAACTACTTTTTAGAACCAGGAGGGTCATAAAGGCCAGTTTTAAGCACAGCACAGGGCCTCAAATGATGTGGTCAGGACCCTGCCTCCATTTCCTGGGTTTGCTTCTATCATGTCAGCTTATTTCTCAGGCCCACTGGCTCCCATGAGATCGTGGAATGGCCATGGCTCTCCAAGTCGACCTTTGTTCTGCCAAGTCAGCTCTCCTGGCAGAGAGAGAGATCTCTTTCCCGGGAGTCCCAGCAGAAGACGTAGGAGAAACTGAGTGGCTGGATCTGGGTCCTGTGTTTACACCTGAACCTGGGACTGGAGTTCCTGCCACCTGAACAGTAGGGACTGAGATGGGGAAAGGGGTGACCCCAAAGGAAAAGAGGCTCTGACCAGTCAGTTGAAGGAGTGCTGGGTCTCTACCGCAAAAGGAGATACACAGCTCCTGCGTGGGTTTCTGCATCTCTCAAAGTAGGACCTGTTCTCATGCATCACACAGCCTAAAAGATCTACTAGTCCTCATTACAAACCAGGCATTCTGCTATTTTTCTTGCTCTGGAAATTGTTGATAAAAACTGTCCTGTTTAGTTGAAACATTGCAAAAGTTATACAGGAAAAATAAACAATCTGAGACTCTGGCCACTTGTGGAATGGAGGAACATCAAAGCTTGGCCTATCACCAAGCTCAGCTTCCATTGGGGTGGCTTCATGTCCACTAATAGGTCTGCAGACCTGGGGTTTTAGTTTGGACTTGATTGGTTGCGTGAAGTAGAAACTAGCTCCGCATGGGTCTAGTAAAGGGATGGGTTGGGGAGAAGCAGAGCAGTTCCTGGTCCGGACATGCTGAACCCAAGTTGGAGCAGGTGGTTGTCCATACAAGGTGGTCACAGTGATGTAGCTTGGCTCTCTGCCTGCCCCAGCCAGGGCACTTGCCCACCCATCCACTCCTCCACCCCTTGATGGGCCCACTTGGACCTGCACCTGGCCTCTGACAGCTGTCCGTGCATGGGATCTGCCTCACACCCTTCACCCATGTCCAGCTCACCAGCCTTGTCTCCCAGTAAATCACTCACAGGGTCCTCCAGGGGAATCGAGCTTGCAGAAACCATAAGTCACTGGCCAGTTTCCAGGAGGCCACTCTCGGGGCTGAATGTGGTCCCATTCATTGTGACTGATTTAGGGCAGTGGGGACTATAGGTAGGTTGGAATCCTTTGGCAGGATAGGCAGGCAGAGGCAGACTTTGCCCTACTGGCTTTGGCAGTCCTGAAAACTGGTTCAGATGCCTGACATAGCAGATGGAAGCCTCTGGCCCCTGGGATGGATGCTTATCGTATACATAATTCTGGCATTTTACTCTAATATTTTAGTAGGTAATGATTTCTATTATGAAGTATTTATATGTATTGTGAAGTATATTTTCTTATCCCAATCTTGGAAAACAGCACAGGAAGAGGAAAATAAAAATTACCCATAACCCCACCTCCAGAGATGTTAATAATGATAGCAGCTAACACTTTTATGGCTTTTGCTTTGTGCCAGTCACCACTGTAAGGGCATTTTAAACGTACTCATTGAATTCTCACAGCAAAAGTATGAGGTAGGAGGAGATATTATTATCCCCATCCCTAGTTTGGAACCAAAGTCAGGTCTGTGGTGGTGTGGGGGTGTGACAGGGACACCTCGCCTGCAGGGAGGCTGAGGTAAAGCCCCGGGTTAATTGTCACCCGGGGGTTGACTGAGTGCTAAGCAGGTACTTGTGTGGATATTGTTCCAGGTGGAGCGTGGTTGGGGTAGAGGTAGTGCGCTGTCCACCCATCATAGGGTGTCATGGCATAGGCCAGGACAGGGTCCTGCCTCCCTCACCCCCCGCCCCCAGCAGAAGGTGCTTAAAGGTTTACTTGGTGAGACAATTAGACATACGCCTTGGCCCTCCAGTCTGGCTCTTAGGCCCCTCTGCCTAGACCCTCTGGGCCTGCTTACCTGCCCTTAGGACCTGTGTGGATGTGTGCAGATTAAATGAGTGCTGGGAGTCTGGGAGCCAGTGGCACAGTGCCAGCTCCCCTCCCCCACCTCCCGTGTACATAACTGTGGTCTCAGCTGTAGCCTTCTTTCCATTCTGGCCTCGGGGGAACCGTCCACGTGGTAGGGAGAAGGGTGGTACGAGTGATGAGGATGAATCAAATATTAATTATCATCCCATTTATTGAGCACCTTCCATATTTCAGGCTCTGTGCTTGGTACTAGGAAAGCATTTCCACTTTGCTCCCAACTTTCTCACGTTGTATAGATGAGGAAACTAGGGTTCAGAGTTGGGGAGGGAGGCTTGCTCAAGGCCACATAGCAGGCCAGTGAGAGCTGATGTTGGAATCCAGATCCCAGTAAGGGGCAAAGACCAAGAGTCAGGACCACAGTGCACACATGTTTCTTTTAAGCCAAGTCTTCTTTTAAGGTTTTTTTGTTTTGTTTGCAAATAGCAGTGAGAGCACAGAAAGATACTCTCCCAGGGGTTGCACTTTGCATGATTCAAGGAACTGAAGTGCAAAAGGGGAAAACGACAGAAAAAAAAAGACCAACCACAAGCCTCACGTACAGGCCTCTTTAGTTGTCTCTGGCCCCGACACAGACGTAGATTGTAAGAGCCGCTCCGGAAACAGCTGGTAACAGGACACCGTACTTTCAGCCTTTCTTTTTTCGTTGTTGCCAGAAAAATAATCAGCTCTATATCTTAAGTGCTTGATAAAGTGGCCCAGACACCAGCTGTAACTTAAAACAATTTTTGTTTTAGTTGCTTTTAACAAACAGATGCGGCTGGCTTTGTGGGCCAAGCTTAGTGTTCGTGTCTTAGAGTGGACTTCTTAAAGCTGCTCCACTGTCTTGATTTGTGTTTAAGCCTTTCTTTAGATGTATTTGTTCATTCTTTTGTCACGTTTCCAGAGGCTTGGGTTTGGGTTTCAAAGAGTGATTGTGGACTGGACGTTCACTGGTGCAGCATTTACTGAATGCGTCCCTGTGTGCCAGGCACTGTGCCGGTGCAGCGAGGTGGACAGGATCCAGACCCCAGCCCTCCCAGAGCTGAGAGCTGGAGGAGAAGCCAGACATGTGAGTAAATAAGCACAGAGCCCCTCCTCTCTCCAAAGGTGACCATTTCAACTCTTTCACTTAATTATTTTTATATAATCTTTAAAACATGTTTATTGTGCTACTTTTAGTTCTCCTTGGTTTTGCTCTTTTCAGTTGTAGACAGGTATTCCTTCGTGTCTTCAAAAAGCTTAGGGAGCCCTGTGCTCTGGGAATACTTTGCAGCCCAATAAAACCCACTGCTTGCTGCTGGAAAGCTCATAGCCCAGCAGGAAGATGGACCTGTGAATAGGCCATGAAAGGAGGCGGGGATGGCCCTGTCTAAGGAGCAGATGTTCTGTGTTAGATCAGAGGAAGGGGTGGGCGCTGAGATCTTCAGTCAGCTTGGCCACCTTGAGTGTCCTCCTGGTTCTGTCTGGCTGTGTGCTTCGGAGCGGGGCAGCACCACTCTCCCCAGTGCTGTCGGGCCCACCATCCTTTACCATCGCACACAGCAGCAGCTCCCCACCTGGCCTCCCTGTTCCTACCCATGCCTTTGATAATCCACTGTCCCCACGGGACCACAGTGAACTTTAAAAAGCCTTTCACTCTCCCACTTAAAAAACTGCCATTGGCCTTCTGTTATAAGTAAAATAAAATCCAAGCTCCTACTTTGCCTTAAGGACCCACATGACTCAGCCCCATCCCCTGTCACCCTCCCCTTTGCCCATGTGTCCAGCCACTCAGAGCTGTTCTCCCACGAGGGCCTTCTCATCTGCTCTTTCCTCTGCTGAGAACACTCTTCACGTTTATCTTCCAAGAGAACCTTCCTGACTGTTCTTTTTAGAATATTGCCCCACTGCACCCTACTGCTCTATGTACCATAATACTGTTTTATTTTCTGCATAGCTTTGATCTCTTTGTAAAACTGTTTGCATCTCGCACTAGAATGCAGACTCCATGAGGGCAGAGACCTTGTTTGTTTTGTTAAACTGCTTCACCTCTTAGAACAATGCTTGGTCCAAAGTAGACACTAAACAAAGATGTACTGATTAAATGGATCTTGAAGGAGCGTTCTTTCAGTGTATCCCCGTGACCTAGCACCACCCTGCCATCTGAGCTCATTAGGGAAAACATTGCCCTAGGTATACTTAGAGTTGTGTGCTTGGAGTTCAGGATTTCTGCTAAATAGCACTTTGAGCAAAAAAGAACAACTAACAGTAATAATAGTGGCAAACCCTCCCATAACACTTGCTGTGTGCACTTTGTCATGGTTACATGTGTTTGTCATTACTACCCGATGGGATAGGTACTATTATCATCCCCATTTTGCAGATAAGGAAACCAAGGACAGAAAGGGTAACTTCAGAGTCACTAAACTATAAGCAGTGGCACTGAGATTTGAAGGCAGACATTTCTGGCTCCAGAGTCTGTGTTCTCATCCAAAGGTGCCTGAGTTGCTTTCAGGCGTTATCTTTGGAGTTGAATGAATTGGACACATTACCTCTCTAGCGGTAGAACTGGGCCTAGAGGTGATAACTCCCACTTACCAAGCTCTCTCTGTTAGGGTGTTTCTGTGGCTGTTGTAATGTGGCCAGTGAGGTTATTGGTGCAAAAGTGCCGGCAGACATAGAGGACGTAGGTATCTTCAATGCCAGATGACAGGAAGCAGGAGACACCACAACCTGCTCTCAGATAGAGGCGTGACTGGCCAGATTCTGCCAGGTGCCTGTGGGGACATACGGCTACGGCTACTACTAGCCACACAGTGTGAGGATCCCCCCGGGGGGTAAGAAGCTCCCTTAGCTGTTCTCCTCAGGACTTTTGTGCTCTGCTGGCCCCCACTTCTTTTTTTTTTAATTCTCTAAATTTTTTATTGTTATGTTAATCACCATACATTACATCATTAGTTTTTGATGTAGTGTTCCATGATTCATTGTTTGTGCATAACACCCAGTGCTCTATGCAGAACGTGCCCTCTTTAATACCCATCACCAGGCTAACCCATCCCCCCCTCCCCTCTAGAACCCCCAGTTTGTTTTTCAGAGTCCATCGTCTCTCATGGTTCGTCTCCCCCTCCGATTTACCCCCTTCATTCTTCCCCTCCTGCTATCTTCTTCTTCTTTTTTTTTTCTTAACATATATTGCATTATTTGTTTCAGAGGTACAGATCTGTGATTCAATAGTCTTGCACAATTCACAGCGCTCACCATAGCACATACCCTCCCCAATGTCTATCACTCAGCCACCGCATCCCTCCCACCCCCCACCACTCCAGCAACCCTCAGTTTGTTTCCTGAGATTAAGAATTCTTCATATCATTGAGGTCATATGATACTTAATTCACTCAGCCTAACACCCTCCAGTTCCATCCACGTTGTTGCAAATGGCAAGATCTCATTCTTTTGATGGCTGCGTAATATTCCATTGTGTATATATACCACATCTTCTTTATCCATTCATCTATCGATGGACATCTTGGCTCTTTCCACAGTTTGGCTATGGTGGACATTGCTGCTATAAACATTGGGGTGCACATACCCCTTCGGATCCCTACATTTGTATCTTTGTGGTAAATACCCAGTAGTGCAATTGCTGGATCGTAGGGTAGCTCTATTTTCAACTGTTTGAGGAACCTCCATACTGTTTTCCAGAGTGGTCGCACCAACTTGCATTCCCACCAACAGTGTAGGAGGGTTTCCCTTTCTCCGCACCCCTGCCAACATCTGTCATTTCCTGACTTGTTAATTTTAGCCATTCTGACCGGTGTGAGGTGGTATCTCATGGAGGTTTTGATTTGGATTTCCCTGATGCCAGGCGATGTTGAGCACTTTTTCATGTGTCTGTCGGCCATGTGGATGTCTTCTTTGGAAAAATGTCTGTTCATGCCTTCTGCCCATTTCTTGATTGGATTATTTGTTCTTTGAGTGTTGAGTTTGATAAGTTCTTTATAGATTTTTGGATACTAGCCCTTTATCTGATATGTCATTTGCAAATATTTTCTCCCATTCTGTCGGTTGTCTTTTGGTTTTGTGGACTGTTTCTTTTGCTGTGCAAAAGCTTTTTATCTTGATGCAGTCCCAATAGTTCATTTTTGCCGTTGCTTCCTTTGCCTTTGGCGATGTTTCTAGGAAGAAGTTGCTGCGGCTGAGGTCGAAGAGGTTGCTGCCTGTGTTCTCCTTTAGGATTTTGATGGACTCCTGTCTCATGTTTAGGTCTTTCAACCATTTGGAGTCTATTTTTGTGTGTGGTGTAAGGAAATGGTCCAGTTTCATTCTTCTGCATGTGGCTGTCCAATTTTCCCAACACCATTTGTTGAAGAGACTGTCTTTTTTCCATTGGACATTCTTTCCTGCTTTGTCGAAGATTAGTTGACCATAGAATTGAGGGTCCATTTCTGGGCTCTCTATTCTGTTCCATTGATCTATGTGTCTGTTTTTGTGCCAGTACCACACTGTCTTGATGATGACAGCTTTGTAATAGAGCTGGAAGTCCGGAATTGTGATGCCACCAGCTTTGCTTTTCTTTTTCAACATTCCTCTGTCTATTCGGGGTCTTTTCTGGTTCCATACAAATTTTAGGATTATCTGTTCCATTTCTTTGAAAAAAGTGGATGGTATTTTGATGGGGATTGCATTGAATGTGTAGATTGCTCTAGGTAGCATTGACATCTTCACAATGTTTGTTCTTCCAATCCATGAGCATGGAACGTTTTTTCCATTTCTTTGTGTCTTCCTGAATTTCTTTCATGAGTATTTTATAGTTTTCTGAGTACAGATCCTTTGCCTCTTTGGTTAGATTTATTCCTAGGTATTTGATGGTTTTGGGTGCAATTGTAAATGGGATTGACTCCTTAATTTCTCTCTCTTCTGTCTTGTTGTTGGTGTATAGGAATGCCACTGATTTCTGTGCATTGATTTTTATATCCTGCCGCTTTATGAGTTCTGTATGAGTTCTAGCAGTTTTGGGGTGGAGTCTTTTGGGTTTTCCACATAAAGTATCATATCATCTGCAAAGAGGGAGAGTTTGACTTCCTCTTTGCCGATTTGGATGCCTTTGATTTCTTTTTGTTGTCTGATTGCTGTGGCGAGGACTTCTAATACTATGTTCAATAGCAGTGGTGATAGTGGACATCCCTGCCGCGTTCCTGACCTTAGGGGGAAAGCTCTCAGCTTTTCCCCATTGAGAATGATATTCGCTGTAGGTTTTTCATAGATGGCTTTTATGATATTAAGGTAGGTACCCTCTATCCCTATACTCTGAAGAGTTTTGATCAAGAAAGGATGCTGTACTTTGTCAGATGCTTTTTCTGCATCTATTCAGAGGATCATACGATTCTTGTTCTTTCTTTTGTTAATGTATTGTATCACGTTGATTGATTTGCCGATGTTGAACCAACCTTGCAGCCCAGGGATAAATCCCACTTGGTCATGGTGAATAATCCTTTTAATGTACTGTTGGATCCTATTGGCTAGTATTTTGCTGAGAATTTTTGCATCCATGTTCATCAAGGATATTGGTCTGTAATTCTCCTTTTGGATGGGGTCTTTGTCTGGTTTGGGGATCAAGGTAATGGTGGCCTCCTAAAATGAGTTTGGAAGTTTTCCTTCCATTTCTATTTTTTGGAACAGTTTCAGGAGACTAGGTATTAATTCTTCTTTAAATGTTTGGTAGAATTCCCCTGGGAAGCCATCTGGCCCCGGGCTTTTGTTTCTTGGGATATTTTTGATGACTGCTTCAATTTCCTTAGTGGTTATAGGTCTGTTCAGGTTTTCTATTTCTTCCTGGTTCAATTTTGGTAGTTGATACATCTCTAGGAATGCATCCATTTCTTCCAGGTTATCTAATTTGCTGGCATAGAGTTGCTCATAATATGTTCTTATAATTGTTTGTATTTCTTTGGTGTTGGTTGTGATCTCTCCTCTTTCATTCATGATTTTTGCTGGCCCCCACTTCTAACTCGCTGCTCTGTAGCTTTGACTTTGTGCCTGCCTGAAGTAGCTGGTAGAAGTAACCCCAGCCGCTGGATGAATGCGTACTGTTCATTCAGACTGGGCAGAGCAAAGGTCAGTTGGCCGGCAGCAGATGCTTGTGTCCCAGACTCATTGACATGCTGGGTGAAGGGAAGACACTCTAAGAGAAGCAGACATATACAGCTAGGTTCAGAAGCTGGAAAGGAACATATTCAAGGACTGGACATGAAAAGGAAGTCAGATTCACAGCCATGAATAGGACTGGAAGCCATTGTTTCACAGGGGTATCCAAACTGGAGATGTGAAGGGTCACTTCATAAATTAAGAAAAGAAATCAGGAAAGTTCTCCTCCAACAGGTCGAGATTAAGTTGCTCACCCTGGAAGGTGAGCTCAGGCTTCGGGCCTGAGTTCCCTCTGCAGCACGTTGTGCCTGAGTGCCCGTTCTCACCATATCCCAGCGGGTGGGTGTTGGGCCAGAGGAGTGGTCCTAGACTGCAAAGCTTGTGGAACCCAGGTTCAAGTCCAGGTCTTTGTGACTTAGAGACTACAGCCCAACTCCAGTTATAGTTCTCTGTTCACCAGAATGACTTCCAGTTACTTTGTAAATTTAGTTTCCATCATTGTTTTCAAGTGGTAAGAATGGCATGATGTCAGGTCTCCTCACAGTTTGCCACACCTGACCTCCTACAGTTACCACATTCTTTCAGACTTCCCATTAACATGGGCGGCCATGCTGCGGGGAGCCTTGTGTCTCAGACTCATTGACATGCTGGGTGAAGGGAAGACACTCTAAGAGAAGCAGACATACACAGCTAGGTTCAGAAGCTGGAAAGGAACATCTTCAAGGACTGGACATGAAAAGGAAGTCAGATTCACAGTCGTGAATAGGACTGGAAGCCATTGTTTCACAGGGGTATCCAAACTGGAGATATGAAGGCTCACTTCATAAATTAAGAAAAGAAATCAGGAAAGTTCTCCTCCAACAGGTTGTGATTAAGTTGCTCACCCTGGAGGGCGCCTGGGTGGCTCAGTTGGTTAAGCGACTGCCTTCGGCTCAGGTCATGATCCTGGAGTCCCGGGATCGAGTCCCGCATCGGGCTCCCCGCTCAGTGGGGAGTCTGCTTCTCCCTCTGACCCTCTTCCCTCTCGTGCTCTCTATCTCTCATTCTCTCTCTCTCAAATAAATAAACAAAATTTAAAAAAAAAAAAAAAAAAAGTTGCTCACCCTGGAAGGTGAGCTCAGAAAGAGCTCCTGTCGCCCAGGAGAGGACAGAATTCCCGATTGCATGCACCCAGATGTAGGTCTCATATTCACATCATTGGTGCTTCTGGAAACCCTGAGCCAAGAAATTAATGTCAACATTGGTGAAGCCATATGGCCCTGGCCACCATAGCTCCTGAACCCACAGGGCACTTCAGTCACACACATGTAGGACCTCACACAGAAAACAATGTTTGTTGGGGATGAATTTACAGATAAATCACAAGGCATACAAGGAGAATTACCACCATGAAAAAGACATTCTATAGACACAACTGTGAAAATTCATATCCTACGAACTAGAAACCATAAAACAAATCAAAGGGGCTTTAAAATAAGAAATGTTTGAACTGTAAATGAAGGAATAGAATCCATAGTGAGATTAGGACATTATGAAAAAAGAATAGGTGGATTTGAAAAAGAGCCAAAAAGAAATTCTAAATATTGGAAATGCAGTCATTGCCATATACTTTCAGATTAATTAGCTTATTAATACTTTGTGGGAGCTAGTATATGTAGTTTTATTCTTCATGTGTTATTTTTTAAAAGCCTTTTTCTCCTTAATATAGAAGTAATTTATGCATATTGAAAATCTGGAAAATAGAGGGAAATATAAGGAAGAAGTAAGAATGTTACTCAGGATAATTCCTGTTAATCCTTTGACATATTCTTTTTTCTAGTAGGGTTCCCACTGAATATAACATTTTAGACCCTGATTTCAAAAATTTTTTGAACCAGGAGCCTTATTCTACATCATTAGATATTCTTTGAAAACATATTTAATGGGACGTCTGGGTGGCTCAGTCGGTTATGCGTCTGCCTTCGGCTCAGGTCATGATCCCAGTGCCCTGGGATCGAGTCCCGCATCATGCTCCTTGCTCAGCAGGGAGCCTGCTTCTCCCTCTGCCTGCAGCTCCCCCTGCTTGTACCCTTGCTCACTCTCTCACCCACGCTCTCTCTCTCTAACAAATAAAATCTTTAAAAAAAACAAACATATTTAATGGCTCCATAGTATTGCATTGTCTTGCTCTACTATGTTTTTTCACTCCTCTTGATGAATATATGCATTTTGTATAGTATTTCCTAGTCTAATAATACTATGATAATCATTTGTTGGCATTTCAGATTATTCTTTAGAACATGTTATGAGAAATGAGATAGGTTCATTAATAGGGTGGGGACTTATATTCTGCAGTGGGTCAGGGGGTCATGGAGGGCAGTGATATGTAAACATACTTTAGCCATATTGTTATATAATAAAGAATGTGGTATTTGTCCTGTGTTCCTGGGATGGAGCTTCTAAAGCCATTGGGATTTCCCCAGTGACAGGAGTGTCCTTGTTGTTCAAGGTGGTCCTTTGACCACACCTGACTTCATGTGAAAGGGAAGACTCAGGATGTGCTGGTCATGCCTGAAAGATCATCCATGTGATTAGAGGGTTGGGGCTTTGGGCCACAGACACCATCTTGACCTCTTGACCTCTGGGGAGGGGAGAGGGGCTGGAGATTGAGTTCATCTCATGGCCAATGATTCAGTCAGTCACACCTATGTTAATGAAACCCCAATAAAAACTCCGAGCACTGGGGTTCAGTGGAGCTTCCTGGTTGGTGAACAGATTGATGTGCTAAGAGGGTGGCATGTCCTGATTCTGTGGGGAGAGATGCCTCCCCAGATCTTACCTTATGTGTTTCTTCATTTGGCTAGTCCTGATTTGTATATAAATCCCTTCATAATAAAGCTGTAATTGAAAGTGTAGTGTTATCCTCAGTTCTGTGAGTAGTTTTAGCGAAATACCTAATTTGAGGGGTGTTGTGAGAACCACCCGGATTTACAGCCAGTGGATCCAGAGTGCATATGGCCTGGGGACCCCTGACCCTGTGGCTGGTGTCTGAAGTGAGGGCAGTCTTGTTGGGGACCTTTCCCTTAACTTGTGCAGTTCACCACGTATGATATATATCTTTCCAGTTACTTCCCAGAATTTATGTACAAAGTTACACTTTTATGAGCTAAGAGAATGAAAGGTTGATCTCCGTGTCTCAATATTCTTATCTGTAAAATGGAAAATTTAACAACATAGGGTTGTTGTATGATAATCTTTCCGTAGTGCCTAGACCAGTGCCTGGCCCATTGAAAGCAATCATGAAGTGTATGTGCTCATTGTGGGAAAATCAGCAAATACAGCTGAAAAACAAAAAGAGAAAGAAGAAATCATTTCAAATGCTGCCACCCAACCAAAGACATCAAAATAGGATTATATTTTGTATTTTGAAAACCCCATTCTTTTAATAGGTTAGTGTATCCCTTTTACATTTATTATTATATTTTTGGTCTTTTGTCATCACGTTTCTATTTTTTTCAAAACATTTTCTATGCTTCCTTGCTCTATTCTTTATTTCCCTTACTTTCTGTGTGATTTTCTCTAATTTTTAAAATTTGCGTAGATCTACAGCTTATTTTATTTACTTCAGAGGTAGTAATGGTTTGACCAGTAATGACTTCATATCTTTAATAAACATACTGAAACCTGGATTTCTCAAGCTTCTGACTTCCAGAATAAAGCCCTACTCTGAGATGTCTTCCTGGTTTTGGTTGTTCTGCTCCACATTTTTTTTTTTTCTTAGTTTTATTGAAATCATTTGTAGTATGTATGTCTTCTTTCAGGAATTGTAAGCAATACAGTCAGTATGTAGTAGGCACATAATTTTAATGAATGGGTAAATATCACAGTTCTTTAGACTTGATTCTATGTTTAAATGGTTTCCACAGCCATCCCCAGCCCTTTTGTGCATGCTTCCTCATTCCCAAGTTCTTACTTGGATTCGTTTCTTTGTTGCTAGAGTCTGTCTTCAAGGAGGTTTTTTGATTGTTTACTGGCTTTTTAAAAAAAAATTTACACTTGTTTAAAAAGTTTATTTTTAATAAAATTTATTAATAATTAATAATTGATAATAAAATTATTTTAATAAAAATAAATCCCCAATGTGGGGCTCAAACTCGACCCCGAGATCAACAGTTGCGTACTCCACTAACTGAGCCAGCCAGGTGTCCTGATTGCTTACTGATTTTAATGAAAAATTTCAAACATACCGAAGATAGAATGATGCAGATTTAACAGTTACTAAGATTTTTGCCACAATTGTTTAAGCTATTCTCCTTTATTCCCCTGAAGTATTTTAAAACAAATTCACAAGATCTCGAGTTATGTTACACCTAATACTTATCTCTCTCTCGCTCTAAAAATACAGGTATTTCGGGGCGCTTGGGTGGCTCCGTCGGTTAAGCGACTGCCTTCGGCTCAGGTCATGATCCTGGAGTCCCGGGATTGAGTCCCACATCGGGCTCCCTGCTCGGCGGGGAGTCTGCTTCTCCCTCTGACCCTCCCCCCTCTCATACACTCTCTCTCTGTCTCTCATTCTCTCTCAAATAAATAAATAAAATCTTAAAAAAAAATAAAATAAAAAATAAAAATACAGGTATTTCCTTGCATAACTCAATGTCATTATCATAGCTAACAATATTAATAATTCCTTGGTATCATACTCCATTCATGCTCCAATCTTCCCAACTTTCTCAAAAAATACTCTTCAAGTATGCCTCCCCCCCAAGTAAAAGGTCCCCAGGTCCTTGATGTTGGTGAGGAGCCTGAGGTTCGGAGAGGTAAATTGGCCTCCTCAGGTCATCTGCTTGTGTTGGACTCAAGTTCCTGACTGTGTTTGTGAGTTTTGAATTTTGTACCCTATGCCTGGCTGCCTCGGCCTGCTTTTACCCACAGTGGGATGAAGCAGCTAACCTCAACCTAAAGCTTCAGCCCGTAGGTTTAGGGGCTAAAGCTAGAAGAGACCGGTGTGAACGTGAGCACCACCCAGGAAGCCTCACGCCAGCACAGAGCAGTTTCTCATTGAAAGATGGCGCGGGTTGCCATGGTGAGGCAGTTCCAGCCCCAGCTCTGGCCAGTGTGGTTTCTTCTTTGGTTCTGTGTCTACTTTGAGGACCCCCTCCTGGGGCAGGGGCAATGGCAAGGCCCCCTAAAATGAGGACACATGGCTATAAAGACCTCTGAAAGGTTATGGAGGAGCATGGGCTCTGGGATCTTGGCTTTGCTGTTCATTCATTGTGCATTGGGCATGTTCATTGATCTCTCTGATTCAGCTTCTGCCTTCGGAAGGTGGAATTACAGTACTCACCTTTCCAGGGTTGTTGTGAAGACTGCGTGAATATAGGTGAAAGCATCCCCAGCACATGCCAGGCAGAGTGCTTGTTTATAAATGGGAGCGTAATCCCACTTCTCTCTGCCAGGGAGGAGGACAGAGCATTGCGTCAGCACCAGCCATTCCCCCCACTTCCTGCTGTCCCCCCACTGCCAAACATCTCCCGCAGACCTTTCCTCTCTCCCTTGCTATTGTACAAGGTGGTCTGGTGGCCAGGGGCCCTGCTTTTATGGGGCGTAGGAGAGAAGAAGGGAAGGACAGTGCGGAGCACTTGCCCTGTTGTGTGCTGTCACTTCTCTCCACCTGGTCTGGTGTGAGGCCATTTCATGGACAGGGTGCTCGGCTAAGTCCAGGAATTGCCCCATTTTCTTCTCAGAGTGTTACGGATTATTTCTAATTTCAAATCGAGAGACCCAGTTCATTGACGCAAGAGGTTGGCAGAGGTTGTTCTCTTAGGCTGTGTGGGGGGCAGAACCCCGCTCAGAGTTGGGGTTGGAGCTCAGGGGCTGTGGAAATGCTCTTTACCAGCGAGTATGCTGAGAACACAAAGGAAATGTTTGTGGTCCTTTTGGAGTGACGAATAAATATGTACCTCACCTAGAAGGGAACTGGGGCCTGGGAGCTTGACAAAGCTAGACGGCCCATGCAGCGAGCCACATAAAGGAGGACATCAGAACCAATTGGGCTCGAGAGGGCCTAATAAATTGTGTCCCTCACAAGGACCCGGCCTTTTCTGTTCCCTGGGTGGGCCACATGTGCTGCGCTCTGGAGAAGATTGGGAACAGCTGTTGCCGTTGAGTCATATCTGGTCCACGGGCCAGCGGCTGGCGCCTCTGGTCATTCCGTCCTTTTTCACAGAGCTCGAGGTGATTTGGCCCTCTCCCCAAAGATCCCGGGGAACTGCATGCTCAGCATCCTCTATGAGGCGCTGGCAGCTGGGGCTTCCGTAGCCTCCTGCTGTGTCCTCTGCCCGGAACGGCCTCTTCTCTTGGCTTTCCGGCCTCCTCCCTCCCTCCAGTTGATAAATTCCCCTCTTCTGTGCTTGCTTAGCAGGGAGTCCTCGTCTTACTTTGATGTGCTTCCCTATGTTGCTGTTTCGGGCTTGTGTGCGTCTCCCCCATCAGAGTGGGAGCTCCTTGAGGGCAAGGACTGGGACCCAGGCCAGAGGACGGCATATAGATGTATGAAGTGGAGCGGACGTGAACTTTTATTTCAGGGCCTGGGTAGCTTGGTTTGCAGGTCCTGTATGAGGTGTCTTGGGAAATCAGGAGTGGGGAGGGAGAGGGGACAGCCCCTCCACTGCTGGCCTGCCTGTCGCTCCCTTGCAGCATAGTCAATAAACTTCCATCTCCTTCGGAAAAGAAAAGAAATAGTGGGGAGGGAGAGCCCCCCAGTATAGGCCTGGCCTGCCCTCTGTGCCCTGCCCCTGTGGCCGCTTGTGCAGGGCTCTCACACGGTGGGCTCTGCAGGCCGCTCTGCAGTGAAATGTGTTCCTGCTGCTCCGTCTGAAATGTGACCTGCCATGCCTTCTTCAGTCCCCTCTGTCTCCATCCAGAAAAATGTCTAATTGTATCTTGAACTCATTTACATTGCTTGCTTCAATGGCCTCACTTGGCAGCTGAGGCCATATGCTAATTCCACCCTTTTCATGAAGGAATTTTGCTGATTTTACTTACTTTTTATGGTCGATTTTCCCCCTTCTTTTCTTCTTTTTTTCCTCCTGTTTCTCCAGTAAACAGTTTCCCAAGTCCACTCTCAGGCTCATTGACTCCTGAGTCTCAGTGTCTCACTCCAGATGGGCCTTGCCCTTCCAGCACCTTCAGCTTGGGGCTAGTTCCGAATGCCCTGCCTTGGTTTCTGTGCTTCAGAGGAGGGGCTCTCTGGGGCCTGAGGACCCATTTCTACAAGGGCCTGTTTGTCTGAGGCCACAGCAACAACTACTCTTTCTCAGAACAACCAGAGTGCTGGAGTTGGGAGAGTGTCCCTGGTTGCCCTGCCTTGTGAGGGATGGACCCCCCACTTTAACGATGGTGGAAGGGGTCTGAGGCCCAGCTCTGCCTTTGACGGAAGCGGACGAGTTCCTTTACCACCCTGAGTTCCGTTTCTTCGTTTGCAGAGTGGACGTGTGAGGACCCATCCCCCACTAGGGGTTTGCTTGGGGTCTTCTCCAAGTGAACACAGCCCTTGGCGGCCCCTGGGACCCCTCTCTGCAGGCCCCGGGCCACCTGATCTTCAGGGTATGTGGTCCTGGCCCAGACACAGTTGCTTCAGTTGCTTAGCTTTTCTTCCTTTTCTTTCTGTTTCTGAGCAAGCACACATACGTTTTTGGAGTGCGCTAGAATGTCACCACTGAAGAGTAGAGTCTATTGTTAATAGAGGGGACATTCTAAGTAATTTAAAAGGCTTAATCCTCCTGGTCTCACAGTTCTTTTTACTCCATTAATATTTGTTGAGCACCTAATCTGTGTTGCTTGGTGTGAGGGATTCTGTGGGAAAAAGCCAGTCTGGTCCCTTTCCCGGTGGGTGAGTCTGCAGGGAAGCCAGTGAATTGCAGGACAGGGCTCTTCTGGGCAGTGTGGGCGCTGTGGGACCCCAGGGAGGGCCACCTCTTCCAGACCAGTGAGAGTCGGGGCAATACCTGGGAGGTGACATCTGAGCTGAAATTGGGAGGCTGAAGTGCCAGGAGAAGGGACGGGATGAGAAGAGTGCTTTAGGCCCCTGTCTTTGTGCCAAGGCAAAATCCTTGGGGTGGGCAAGAATGTGGCTGGAGCAGGGAGTGTGAGGAGGCATGGGGAATGGTGGATGGGGCTGGGAGGCAGGCTGGTGGGGGTGGGAACCCATTGCCCTCCTCTCTGTTCCTCAGTGGGAGCCCTGGTCTTCCCACTGCCTTCTCCACACAGGTAACACAGAGCTTTTAGAAACCAGGACTCTGGGTGCAGAGCGCCTGTCCCTGCCACTGACTAGCCCTTTGATTTGGGGCAAGTGATTTAAACTCTGCTTTGATGTGTTCATCTGCAAAAAAGGGGTGTTGATAATAGTTCCTACATGCTAGGAGGACTGAATTAAATGAGCTAATGCATACAAGCACTTACAATAGTGCCTGGCTCATAGGAAGCACCCCATTAAATTTTGGCTGTGAGGACAACGCTCATTTCTTGTGGAAAGAGCTTATACCAAAGACTCAGTAAGGATAACTTCTGCCCTACGGGAAATTCCAGCTGGTGTCTCTGAGGTTTTCCTGCTCATTCTTCCAGGAAAATCATTGTCTTAAGTTATTTTCAGACTTTCTACCCACTGTGGGTATTTTGAGACTCAGTATGGAAACCTGTGCTTGAAACTATAGGGAGAAACTCCACCAGTGAGAAAATAACATTATCAGACAGTGTTTGCAGCATTTATGTGCAGGAACTGCTTCATTGCTGAGGTGGGCACTTTTCTGCCATCCCCGTGTTTATACGGTATTGCTGTACTAGGCAAGGGCCTCAGTCTAGAATGTTAGAGCGTCGGGGGCCCAGCACTGTCTCTCGTCTGGCCTGCAGGAGGCTGAGGCCAGAGAGGAACCATGCTCACCCTGTGGCCCAGCCGGGCGAGGTCCAAGCTGACATTCGTCTAACCCCAGGCTTGTGGCCTCTTGTCCCCCTGCTCTGGTCCTCTGGGGCCTGGTGACAACAGGGGGCACGCTACCCTTTCTTTCCGGGATGAATCCTTCCTGGCATCCACCTTCCCTGCCCTTATCAAGGCCAAATGTGGGACATAGGAGCCATTGGCCATGGGGCTGTCAAACCTCCCAGCTCAGCCGACTGATCTTGAGTGCTTTTCTGATTCAGACAGGTAACAGCCAAAGAAGCTGGATGTTTATTCTGTTATTCTGTTTCTTCCAACTTTCCTTTCTAGAGAAAATTCCCTTCACAGATCTCACACTGGGGAGCTGCGGGCCAGTTTTGGCCCATGGACATATTTTGTTTGGGCCATACAGCTTAAACATTTTTTTTGAATTGGTTGTCAACATTTAAAAATTGGCAAATTTCATAGTCCAGATTTTTGGCTTGTCTTGAAAAATCAGAAGATCTGGCAACTCCAGACCCACATTCCTGTCTGGCCACATGGGCTGGAGCTGAGGAGAAACTGTCCTTTCCAGCTGGGGCACTGGCATTTTGGTTCCCTCTAGACTCACACCTTATCTTGTGCCTAGCCCACGTCACTCAGTTGAGGTTCCCCCCCCCCCGACCCCGGGCCTTGCAGGCTTTGATGTTCGGGAACATGGCCACTCACTGTCTCCATTCCAGGATGGGGCTTTGTCCAATGCTAGAATTTGTGAAAATGAGAACTCACGTCCAAGAGTACTGGTAATTACCACTTCCATGGTTAAGCACCTGCTGTATGCTGGGCCCTGGATTATGAGGTTTGCATTCATGATCTGTGAGCCCCACACTGCCCTATAAATAATATATGATCCCCATGTTGCAGATGGAAAGACTGAGGCTCAGAGAAGTAAAGGCCCTTGGATGAGTCTCATTAGGCATACAGATAGGGGAGGCTGAAGTGGGGTCCCGAATGTTCACTGCAGAACCTGTGTATGTCTCCCCATTGGACATTGGCCCTCATTCTCACTGTGAGCTGCACACCTGCACGTGTTTCTCCTCACATCTCTCCATAGGAAAGGAAGATGTGTGTACCCTGAAACCCAGGGCCTGCCTGCTTCTAGAGATGGAAAGACTCCTGGTGAAACTTCCTGCAGAGTTTCCCTTCAGGATCACAGGGTGCTGTCTTTAAGAGAAATCCTCTCAGGTGCCACTTCAGGGGGGAGACCTGGTGGACCAAAAATGGCCTTAGATCAGGCAGACCCAGGTTTGGCTCCAGTTCCACCATGACCGAGCCGTAGGAGTGAGTCATCTGGCTCGAACTATCTCTGCACCCCTCACCCCACTGGCTGCTTCTTTTTTTTGCCTCCCTCCCCTGTCTCCTGTCTTCCCTCCCCTGCTCCATGCCCTCCTCTCTCGCACTTAGCACTTAACTTTACTCTTCTGAGCCTCCGGTTTCTCATTTGTAGATGACTATTGCTTGGGACTATGACCAGCAAGCTTTAGACCCTCCATAACTGGTACCCACTGTTAGGAACGAGGAGCCTCTTGCTCATTTTCACATTGGAAATCACACTGACAGGGCCTTAGGGTTATGGGGTTTTAGTGAAAATATTGACTTAAAAAGTAGCATTTTCCCCAGGGCACCTTGATCAAAGCATTGGGAAGACGTGGGATACACTGAATTACCCAGGTCCCCGTAATGCTGGGTCCTCCTGTTCTTGTGGACCAGGTACCTTCTTTGTTCCAAGCACTGTGTGAGGTGCATAACTTTCTAAAAGGTTAGCAGTGGTTTTATCTCCATTTCACAGATGAAGAAACAGGCCCAGAGGGTTTAGGTGTTATGTGAGAGACACAGCAGCTGGTAAGTGGAGCAGAGATTCAGACTTAAATCCGAGCTGACCCTCCCCAAAACTTGTGCTCTTCACATTCTGCTATGGGGCCTGACTATAACCTCTGCCCCGGCACCTAAGCAGATCCAGAGTGTCAAGTGACTACGTAACAAAGATTCAGGAATTCTCTGTCCTGGTAAGGTCCTGCTGTTTCTGGTCGATCACCAGGTCTCAATACTGACTCATACTACTTGGAGGCGGGCGGGGGGGGTTCCCTGGTTTAATTCTGAGATTCTGGGCCACCTTCCTGTGCCCACCCCTGGCTGAGAGACCTGAGAGAAACTGGATGACCCACAGGACAGGGTCTCTTTCCTTTGTGCTGTGAAATTCGCCTCAGCCACTCTAGGACGGGTTTTCTTTGTAATTTACATTCCAGGGTCCACCTCTTACTGTTTTGTCCAGAAGTTCTTGAATCCATATTTGGTGATTTGTCTCTGTTTCCCTCCCCCCACCCCAAGGTGTCTGCCAAAATCCTGTATAATTCGTATCATCTCCCAAGCTGTTACAGTATATGAGGGCAGAGGATAATTTCGTTATATTTTGAAAAAAGATTCTCAGCAAAAGTAAGAAAGGAGGGGGGAAGTTTTCATACTCACCGCATGAAATAGACAATATTTCCTGAAACAGGAGATACGAACCTCAAAGAATTTAAAATAAAACATTCATTTTATTATTTTTTTAAAGAAGGAAAACGAGGGGGGGAAAAAAGTAGAATAGTCAGTCTTTTTATCCTAAGTACAGATGAAATTGATTAAACCTTAAAGACTGGCCTCCGCACACCCGGTTTATTAATTGAAGAATTTCCTCTTACCCAGAATGGGAAGTTCACATTAAAATCAAGCTTGCCCCTGAGTGGCAGTGACACTTGAGAACTGAACATTTTCCACAATCCTATTTTCTCTTCGGTGCTAGAGGAAATCCTAAAATGGTTAAAAAGGGGGGGAGGGGGCTTACAGGGGAGAGGGAGCAGAAACCGTACATTTTAAGGAAGCCTTCTTTCATTTCCTTGTAAAGCATGAAATCAAATTATAGCTCATGGCCCACAATTACTTTATTTCTACATTTCAAATTCCATTTTCTGCTCCTTTTCACTGCTCTAGAACAGGAGTTGTACTGTTGTGCAAAGTCAGCTAAAAAGATTACCCCAGATAGACTATGACACAGTAGCTTAAAGAAGCAAACAGGCAAAACTCCCTGTTAAGTGGGGAGTCGAGGCCCTGCAGAACCTGTGCGTCTGCCTCCTTCCGGAAAGGGGGTGGCAGAGGCCAGCACCCCCTTTGGCCCTTTGATCCAGGGAGCACGGACACCTCTGTTCTTGCTGTGATGCCTGACCCTGCCTTTGCCCCTCTCCTGAGGGGGGCAATATGAATGGTGTTTACTCCAGGGCCTCCTAAGGGTGGGCCACCCGCCTGGTGACGAGGAGCTGGTACAGGGTGGTGCCTGGCCCGTGATTAATACTCCTGCTTGACAGGGTTGGAAGGTCATGCCTACTCCAGTTCTCGTCCTGCCCCTCCTGTTCTGTCAGAGGGAGACTTGTTTTAGTGCTATAGGGTGTCTTACTAGCTCTTGCTGACCCCTGGTCAGGAGCCAGCAGACCTCGGGTTCAGAGCTGTGGCAGCCAGCATTATCTAGTTAGCATTTAATAATATTGCACCACATCGCTTTGTGTTCTCGTTCTGTTTACCTTTATGCTTAACTTCTGCTTATGGCAAGTCTCATGCATTTATTGTCATTTAAAGTTCTTTTAAATATAAATGCATTTGAGATTAAAAAAAAAAATGACTTAGCCCCCATAAGTAAATAACCGTAGAAGTGGTATCCACAGGCATGGCAGAGATGAGAGGTGATGCGTGGACAGGGAGCCCTGGTGTAATTCATACTCCCTCCCTGTAGCCCACCACAACTGTTCTGAAGACCTCCAGCAAAGAGCCCTCTAACTGTGTAAAGATGTCATCTGCTTCTTTACTAGCCCTGCCTCTCAGGAAGTTCTCTTATAGATCTACCTGAGTTCCTTCATGCTTCCATTCAAGATCACTTCCTTTGTATTTCCCTCCAATGAGGAGCATGTGGTCTCAACCTCTGAACTTGACAGCTCCTGGTTTTCTCTTCCCTTGGCCTTGTGGCGGGCACATGCTGTGTGGTAGCATACTGCTCTGGGTTTGACTTCAGACCTCCAGTTTGCTAGCTTTGCGGACTGTGGGAGAGTCACTTCAGATCCCTCCAAGTCTCAGTTTCTCCGTTTATAGAAAGTGTGCATAATAATAAATTCCTCCTTCTTGGGCTGTTGTCGAGATTGAAATCGTGGGCATGGTGCATTCTTGGGCATTCAATGGATGTTCATTTTCTTTCTCCGTTTCCCCAACTTCCTGATACTTTAGTCATTGTTCTGTTTATTTTTTTCATTTTGAAATAATTTCAAACTTACAGAAGATTTGCAGTAGTACAGATAACTCCCACGCACCCTCCACTCTGTAGTTATCCTTAGGCCCGACTGTCTCTGAATGTGTTGTCTGGGTTTGGTGCACCTGGTCGTGGGGGTTGCTCTCCAGCAAGTCTGACAGCCGCCGACTGGGGGGTGAGGACAAGTCTGTGGTTCCTACACCAATCTTGCGGAAGGGCAGAATGTCATTAACAAAACATCTTTATGACCCCTAGACAGACATAATGGGGTCTACCTCCATCTCTCTTCTGCCGCCATCCCCCAACGTTGCATTGTTATAACTTGTAGAATCAAGTCCAGGCTCTTGAAGGAGAGTTTCCTAGCAGGAGAGATGCATGCCAAGGATGGTGTCTGAGATGCTTTTATGTGTGCATAGGTACCGCATTAAGAGACATCAAGCACTGCAAGAGAGTTATTCTGTCTTCAGGGTTCTTTAAATCCTCTGAGTCCATTAAGGAAAAGGTGTCTCCCTGTTTGGTGTCTGGAGCTTTAACACTTCTCAACATTGTGAGCTCCGTACCTATGACAGCAACTGTGTCTGGCTAGAATGTAGATAGTGTTTTATTTTCGCGTACTTGTTTTTGGTCTTTTTTTAAAAATTTTTTTTAATTTTTAAAAACAAATTGATTTTGAATCAGTAATATATGTGTGTGGTTTGAAATTTAAAAGGTACAAAAGCATAGACTGTAAGAAATAGGTCCCCCATGCACCCCAGTCCCTGCTTACCTGGTTTACTTCCCCAGAGACAAACGACTGTGATGTTTCTTCTAAAAATTCCGAGGACAATGACTTCAGGCATACACTTTCTCATGCACAGCCTGTAGAGATGGCAGTGTACTGCGTATGCTCTCTTGGTAAGACTTCCACCTCGGGAATAGAACTGCTCTTGTGCTTTTCAGTAGCTGTGTAATATTCTGTCATGTGGTTATCCCGGAATGTAGGTAACAGCCTCTCTCCTGACGGGCAGCTAGGCTGCCTCCACGTTTTGGCTACTGCAGATGCATAGCAACAATGTCCTTGAATGTGCCTCATTTGCATGTGGGGTGTTGCTGGATCACAGTACACATTTTTGATGGTTGTTGCCAGGATGGCTTCCAAAGAGGTTTTGTCAGCACATGTCCCAAATGGACTATCTGTCTCTCCACATTCTTAGTGGCAGGGTGTCGTCACTGTTTGAAGGGACGACATGGCCCTGGAATGGCAGAGCTTGACTTTGAATTCTAGCCCTTTCCTCCCAGTCCTGTGACCTAATCTCATCTCTAAATAGGGGTAGGGATGCAAGGTTATGTGGAGGGTGCTAGGAGTCAGTAGCACCTGGCAGGGCAAGGACTTACTCTGGCCCTTTGATCGTAGTATTATTTTGTCAACCCACCAGGTGAAAAACTAGTCTTAGCGTCGTTTCAATTTGCATTTTTCTTGTTATTGGTGAGGTAGGGCATCTTATTATATGTCTGAGCTCTGTGTATTTCTTTTCTTTGCCATTGTTTCTTGTCTGACTTCCCTCCAGCCATCCCACTCTCCTTGCTGGTCCTTGGACACCCGGACCCCCTGACACCTCATAGGGTCTTTGCACCAGCCCCTCCCTCTGCCTGGAATGCTCTTCCCCTGGTTAACTGCCAGCTTCTCTCCTCCCAAGTCCTGGCTCAAATAGCTCCTTCTCGGTGAGGCCCATCCTGACAGCCTGAATTAAAATTGTAACCCTCCTGCCTCCCGTACATTCCTGAGCCATTTTTTCCTGCTCTCTCTTCCCCCAGGACACTTACCATCCTCCCCCCTTCTGTGAGACTCACGTATTATATGTATTGTAGGTTTTTAGCCTTGCTTCACTGGCTGGTGAGTCCCTCTTGTAAGACTGTCATCTGTCCTCATCTCTGGTGTGCCAAGCACCAGTCTAAGGTCTGGCAAGTAGGAGGTGCTCAGTGAATGTGCTTAGTATGAGCTATCTGGAGAGATTGTTGCCATTTTGGATTGGACCATTGCTCTTTTTATTATCAGTTTGAAGAAGCTTTTTGACTATTAAGGGGAGTAGTTCTTTGTGGCTAGTGCATCCCTAGTCATGTTGGCCTTTATCATATTTTTGTCCATGCAGAAATGTTTGATTTTTATGTTGTTGAATTTGTCAGTCTTTGTATTTTTTTTCTTTTTTATATCTTTCTGGTTTTGTGTCTTACCTAGATGGGTTTTGTTTTGTTTTAAGATTATAAAATTTTTTTTCACAGTTTCTTCCAAGACCTTTATGGTTTTATATTTTTATGTTTAAAGCTTCGGTCCTTGGAAATTTATTTTGGTGTGATGTGTGAGGTAGAGCCTCAACTTTAGTTTTCTCTAGATGGCTGCCTGCTGTCCGTGTGTCCCAGGTGAGTGCTTTTCCCCCCGTTGACACATGTGGACAGGGAGGCCCAGGGAAGGATGGCTACTCACCCTGTCTCGCAGCACGTCTCCTCCCTCACCACAGCCCTCTCTCAGCTCTGCGGGGGTTTTGCCCCGAGTCGCCAGCATTTATTGTTTTTTGGCTTTTCTTCCTTTTGGCGGGGGCCCAGCACCTCTATTTGTCTGCTGTCTTGTCCGCAGCTGTGTATTTGTTTCCTCGGTCTCTTACACGGGCTCTCTTTGTTGTTTCCCCTGTTCCTCCACTGCTAACATCGCTCCCATTGTTCTCCTCCCGGGCTTCTTTAGGTGCTGATGAATGCCTCCTTTCGCTGCCTCCTGGAGAACCGTGCCTCTGGCTTGGGATGCGTCCTAGAGGCCTCTGGCGGTTTGCCTTTGCACCTTGTCTGCTCTCCTTCCTCCTCCCATCCTCAGGGCCTTTCCCACTTGCTCTTCGGGATGCTGGAGAGTTCCCAGGAGACACGGCAGTAGCCAAGAGGCAGCTGGCAAGGAGAAAAGGAAGACATTTTTAAGTTAGTCAGCCCTGGGTTCTAGCCCTGATTCTCCTGTTTACTGTGGTGTAACGAGACCTCAGATTTCTCTTTATTAAAATGGGAGACTCTCCTCCTCATGGGATTTGGTAAGGGCAGAGCTAACACACATCAGGCAGGGGTCATGAGCCCGTGTGCCTGTTAGGAGCCGGCTGGCGGCATAAATGCCAGGGTATGAGGCAATAGGGCGTTGTGAGGAGAGGGAGGGTTCTTAATGCGTCGTGGGGCCTTGATGACTTATTGAAGATGTCCAGTGCTTCCTGCCCAGGTTCTCCTGCTTGGGTGTCTCCCTGCTGGCCTGGTGGAATTCGGCAGGATGTTTGTGGAGGACCCTACCTTTGTAGGCTGGGTTAGAACAATAAGGCCTTCCTGCCCATTGGTGGGCACAGTGCTCCCAGCTGTTGGCTGGCACTCACCAGTGCCCCCTGTGAGGGGCCTCATAGATACTGCTGGATTGGGGGAGGTATTGCTAGTATTTGTTCCATGCTGCCATTAACACTCTCCCTTCTTCTCAGCCAGTAAAGGCCATGGGGCCTGTGGGGGAAGGAGATGGCCCCTTTTGAACTCCTGTGGTGCTGGGCACCGTGATACAAGTACTGATATGATAGCAGCTTGTGTTTATTGAGCTCTTAGTATGTGGCATGCGCTGGGCAGGCCCCTGCCCTGTGAGGCGGTGTGTCTGGGCCGGCAGGCTATGGGGGGTGGGGTGGTCCCAGGCTCTGAGAGGTCAGGAGGTCTCTCTGCCTGAGGCTGCACAGCTGGCAGGAGGGAAGCGGTGCCTGGGCTTGGGGCCTGGCCCCTCCGCCTCCCCGCCTCCCTGCCCTGCATCTCTCACGTGCCTGCCAGGGCACTGCAGGTGGGCTTCCAAGCCGCTGCTGTTTTCCTCCTGCCAAAGGGCAGCACCCCCCCATGAGGATTCTTTTGTTCATGTGCCCCACTTGCAAGTATGCCATCCCTCTGGGCTGTCTCCTACCTCCATGTCTGAGATTTTCTACCAGGTCCATAGAAATCAAAATGGTGTTATTGTCCCTCTTTTACAGACAAGGAACGAGAGCTCAGAGAGGGTATATAGCATTAAGAAACTTCCCTTTGTCTGAAGGTGTTCATGAAAACCATCATCTGGTAGGACCAAGGGTCACGGGCACTGGAGCCCCCTCCAGTGATTGGGATCTCCTTTGGCTTTCTGGTTCCCCACTGGAGGGGCTGGGCCTGGCCAGCGCCTCCAGTCTGTTGGACTCCTGGCCTGTCCTGCGGTGTGTGAAGTGACCCTTGCAGTTGTGTAGCGGCATGGGACATCACGAATGTGTGACTCCAGCTAGGGGAGGCAGGGAGGGCAAGGAGAGGGGCTGGCGGGCAGTGTGTGCAAGTCAGACATGCCGCCTGTGCCCTGGTGGGTGCAAGGTCCATGGACACCATGGGGGCCCCACTCCTGACCACTCCGAGAGCTGTTCCTTCTCCACGCCCCACATGTCAGTAACCTCACTCCTTTGTCCACATGTGTTTGCCTGGGGGGCTCCTGGACAGGTGGGAGCAGTACAACTCTGAATGTGAGGCTGGGCTGAGAGCTTGGCTCAGCACTGACAGCCCTAAATGCAGCTCTGCTTACTGAGGGCTTGGCGGGCCTTCCCCTTTGATTTCCCCCGCCAACCTCTTGCAGTGGGCATCTTTGTTTAGATTCTGATTTACAGATGAGGAAGCAGAGGCCCCCACTGGGGCTGTGGTTTGAATGCCTGGTTGGGTGTCTCCAAGCCCTGCTCTCGCCTCTTCCTCCCACTTGTGGCCCTTGGCTCCCCACCTGCACATTGACCTTCTTTGCTAAGTCCCTTCCATGTCCAAACCCTCTGATTCTGTGCTGAGGAGGGCAGGACAGACAGCCCTGGTTCCCGGCTGTACACTCTACTGTGCCAGTAGGAATCTGACAGGGAAACTTCAGTTCACTGTACTTTGAGGAAAGTATGCAAAAGGAGGAAAACTAAGATGCACAGAATGGACACACACCTGAGTGGACTCTCTATGAGGGGGCCAAATGGCCCCCATATTATGGAAGTCTTGACACCTCCTGGCAGAGAGTCAGGGCCAGGACAGGTGAGCCTGTATTGGTGTCAGTCCAATACTGGGTTTTCGCCCTTGCTGGATAGCTTGGGACAAGTTATTTAAGCTGCCTGAGCCTCAGTCCTCTTGCCTGTGAAATGGAGAAGCAAGCAATACATTGAATAAATGAATACAAACAATAGCAATGAGGGCACCTTGGGATTGTAGAGCTGCAGACCCTCCTCCCATCCTGGGCCCCAAGGGGGACTTCTGACCCCCGCTCTGCTGTCCTGCAGCACCCACAGGGGCATGCATGTGCGTCCCCACCCACGTACAGAGCGAGTGCTTCACTCTGGACACAGGATCGCTCAGGGACACAGGATGCTGTGGTAGAAAGAAGTCAGTGGGTCCGAGTTCACATTGCTCTCACTGAGTCCTTGCTCCTGACCTTGACTTGGTTCCTTCACCTCTCTGAGCCTTTGTTTTCTCGTCTGTGATACCCACATGGCAAAGTTGAGGTGCAGTTAAGACAAGAAGCAGATCTGTAGAATACCATGTGCATGCCACAGTTGAAGTTGTAGAAGGAAAAACAATCAGAGTCACTCACGTTATTGAAGATTTCCTATGGCGTAGGTGCTGTTCTGAGCCCTCCCCACGTGTTGTCTCCTTTAGTCTTCACTGCGGCCCACTGACTGGACTCATCCCTGTCCTCACGCTCAGGAGGACGCCAAGGCACACAGAGGTCTGATGTATCTCGGCACATGGGTCATATTAATAATAGGATAGAATTATATATATATTTTATATTTTATATATATATTTTATATTATACTTTATATAGGACAATGTATTTACATTGTTGAATATTTAATAAGTCACCGGTTAAAAATACATTTTTCTTTATTTTAAATTTAATATTATTTTCTCCTTTTTGGGGTGTTAATAGCTTTTGATTAAAAAATCAAATTTTATGATTAAAGATGTGATTTTGAGGTTGCTAAAGTGTTTAAAGTTTTATATTCCGTTTCTCTAGCCGAAATATCTTTCTCTGAACACACACATTTTTTTCTTCAGTCTCAGAAGGAAAATTACATCTCACAGATAACTTACACTTTGTTAAATGCTGACCTTTGTAAGTTTTTCTTTATTTTTATTTTTGAAATGATTAAGATATATGATCTACAGAATTGGAAATTGTAACTTTTTAAAGTACTGAGAAACTTTAACCCTGTTATAATTATTCTGCAAACCTTTAAAGGGATCTATAGTCAGAACAACTAGATGAAAAGGTCCGATAGACGGAAAAATATAGAGGGTCATTTGTAAGCTGCAAGTTCCTGACTTGTGTTTCCCGCCCACTTGCTTGCTGTGCCCCTCTGGTCTCAGAATGGTTTCCTACCCTGGGTTCGTGGGAATTGGGAAGGACACTGTTTGATTCATTCTTTGGAATACTGAGGATTTTGAAAAAGACAAGACGGGCCAGTTTTGTCACTTCCTGTCGTCTGATCAAAAGTTTGAGGAAGAAACGGGAGTAACTGAGAGCTGCTGCTGGGCAGCGGGCACTTGCCTGCTTCTGACCCCTGGTTCGCAGTGGGGCCTGTCAAGTCATCGTGACCTCTGGTCTCCTTAGAAGTGCCTGATGTTGGCTGCGCCACAGCAGGTCTGCTCGAGAGCCTGGCCTTTTGGAGCAGAACTGTGTGCTCCTCTCAACAAAGGCGGCTTGTAGATGCTGGAGTAAGGCCTCAGAGGAAATCCTTACCAGCCTGAGTGTTTGGGGCCTGGCTGCACTTGTCTTTCTGGGTTTGTCAGGCCAGTTTCATTTCTGTCCCCAGGAGCCCAACAGGCATCATCAGTAAGATAGGCTAAACTCATGGAATACATGAGTCCTTCCCCTTCAGCCACCGGGCCCAGACAAGGCATTCCTGGGTAGTGGTACATACCAATAGGGAATTGAATCTCCGAGAAAAGGAACAGAGTTGGGACATGGGGGGAGCTATCATTTGCTCAGTTCAGCCCAACAAAGATTGCCCAAGCTGTGCCTGAGCTGGGTCTTGTACTGGGTGCTGTGAATCCAGATTGACAGCCCGGGCTGTGGTCTGTAAGCTCTGAGCATGGGAGTCAGTGGGGAGGAGGGGCCAGGGGCGGGTGAAGTCTGAGTTAGGGGGGCAGGAGCAAAAGCAGGGCAGGGAAGGGTGAGAAAAATTGTGGGGTGTGCCTTGATTCTCAGTGTAAAGCGGGGAGTGGGTGAGGACCGTGAGAGAGGAGACTGGAGAGGGACTGGGTCTCTCTGCGGAAGGACAGGCCATGTGGCACAGAGGTGAGAACAGGGTCAGGGTTCAGATCGCTCCTCTAGCACCTATTTGCCAAGTGACCAAGGGCAGTCACTGAACTTCTCCTCATCTGTACAGTGGGGTCGGTGATAGTTTGGGTTAGGTAGGGGATGATGTTTAGGTTCTAGACGGAGCCCAGGCAGTTGGAATTACTCTTGAAAAGTCCTTAAGTCATCTGTGGGATAGAGTAGCCTTGGCTTTGTGGGCACAGCTTTGCCCACTAGAGTTGGGGGTCACCTGGTCGGGCACTGGGACCGTTTTGTGTGAAGGTGGCTCTCCAGTCTTCCCAGAGAATGGCTCACAGGCTGGGAACCCAGGGCACTCCTCCTCCCACTCACCTGCAGTCTTGGTCCCATCCTCCCATCCTGCCTCAACACCTGGCCACACATCCTTGTGACTGATGACGGGTTTGCTTGTGGTGGGAGGACATGAAGAGAGATCACATCTTCTGGGGTGGGCTGGGCTCAGGTTCTGTGTGTGTGTGTGTGTGTGTGTGTGTGTGTGTGTGCGCGCGCGCGCGTTCTCACAGGCATGCATATGCCCCTGGGGCAGGGCAGGGAGCACCAGGAAGGGCTCTGTGAGGTGCACCTACATGCTCGGTGCAGGGAGAGTGTGTCTGGACTGCGAGTTAGAAGGAGGGGCCCAAAGCCACACCACGAGTTCCCTTTCAGTAAGAGGACAGCGAGGGCTCTTAGCAGGGGAACAACACAGTTAGATCAGTGTTTTATTTCTTTATCTAGCTATGTACTTGATTTTATTTATGTCTGGACAGTATACACCTCTGTTTAAAATTAAAAGATATGGAAGAGGGCACCTGGGTGGCTCAGTCGTTTAAGCGTCTGGCTCTGGATTTCAGCTCAGGTCATGATCCCAGGGTCATGAGATCGAGTCCCACATCAGGCTCCATGCTCAGCAGGGAGTCTGCTTGAAATTCTCTCTCTGTCCTTCTGCCCTTCCGCCCCACTCATGTGCGTGTGCACTCTCTCTCAAATTAATAAATCTTCAAAAAAAAAAAAGGTACGTAAGAACATGCAGTCAGGTTTCCTTCTAACTCCATCCCATATCTGTCACCTAGCTACTCTCTCAACAGACAACCAAAAGTTAGTTGTTTCTTTTGCATTCCTTCAGACATGTTTTATGCATATGGAAGCAAACACTCAGATACAGCACACATAGACACACACACACCTTTTCCCCCTTTTAAACACAGATTACATTGCTCTGCCCTTTGTTCTTCTCACTCGCTCCACCTTAGAGACTGTTCCACAGTAGTAAATAAAGAGCTTCTTCATTCTTTTTCATGGCTGGAGAGTGTTCTACTGCATGGATGTAGCATTATTTATTTTCAACATGTCCCCTACTGATGGACATTTACATGTTTTCCAACTGTACCTACAACAAGCATGAACATGTATGTGGGCTTGGCTGAGTCAAAGACAATGTGAATTCTGATAGCTGTTTCTGAATTGACTTTCATAGAGGTTGTACTGATTTAACCTGTCTCAGTGTATGAATCAGTCATATAGTTGTAGAAAGTTCCTTCTGGGAGGCTGTTTGGATTTCAGAGGGACAAGTCCCAGGTGAAAGACAAGTCTTTTCCCATTAGGGAGCAGCTGATGTGGGCCTGACGTGCGTTACGGGGTTTGGGGCTGCAACAGAGATGGATCCCAGAGGTGAGTTGGTGATTTGGTAGATATGAGAGGGAGTCTTATCAGGTGGTGAAGTTTTTAGGCCTCAGTTGTTTAAAAGGTGTAGGTGATAGAACCAGTTATACCTCCCTCCTGCCCCTCTTATAGCTGTAGCAGAGGCCTAGGCCCTACTGCCTGGTAGGATGAGGGAGATACCAATGCTGATGGCTGTGAGCACCCGCCTGCCCCTCCAGGCCCCATTGACTACAGCTCTGCTCTGTCCCTGGCCCAGGGTGAGGTAGAAGAAAGGGCCGGGGAGGGCAGAGCACAGGGGCAAGAAGGACAGCGGGGACACTCTGAGTCCTACCTAGAGCCAGACACCTACTCTTTCTCCCCGGGGAGGTCGGAGTCGCTGTGCAGGTCAGTGGTGACCAGGGAAGAGTGCTTCAGTAGTGGAGCCAGGCTCCCTGGTGTCTGGTGGCCTTTGGTGCTAGTTGGTCTAGAGCAAGTAGCCCTGTGACTCTGAGTCCCACCTTCTTTGAAACAGTGGTTGTGGAGATTAAGTGGTTGACTAGCGCACAAGGCGAATGTGCCAACAGGAAAGACTGCCCCTCCTCACCTTCCCTCCTTTCCCAGGAGTGAGCTTGGGTCATGAGTCACCCATAGAGCAGTCTTCCTTGGTATCACCATGAGGATAATTTGGTCCTGAAAATCCCTTCTGGGGCAAAGGGGAAAATATCTGCATATTCCTGTATCCCCAAAATAACACCTTTTCTTTCTTTCTTTCTTTCTTTTTTTTTTTTTGTGAAACTACTTAAAAATCCTATTAAAAAGGACACATTCCCTTCACTGGCTAACATTAGTCTTCCTAACATGGGTCAGGGCAGTTTCCTTTCATTGACTCCTCTGTAATTTGTCCCTCTGCTGTTGTTCAGCTCAGGTGTGGCTGTGTATTTAGGGCATGCTCACAACCAGGCATGCATGTGTAATACGGAATGCACACACACACACAGCACTCCTATATGTACACATGCACACACATGTATGTATGGAGACACCCACACACACTTACATATATGGTATTCAGTTGAGGTAGCTGAACCTTGGATTGTTCCTAGCCTTCCTGAAAGAGCAGGAGCTTCCCCCCCAGAATGGAAAGGACAAGAGGAGTGAGTGGCTGTAGTGCAGCTGTGGGTGGGAGGGTCATGACGAAAACCAGCCACTGTGAGGAGGAGACCCGGGAGCTACAGAGGGGACAACCTCCGGCCTCCACGTCAGTTTTCTGGTCTTTCTGTCTGCTCTCTTGGCAAGGCCAGATCTCTAGGCATTTGCCAAGTCTAAAACTGAGATATTTGCTGCTTGGACATTATTTCCTAGGTAGGATGGAATGAAAATGAGAAGATTGAGGCAATAAAATGGTGTGGGTTTTGGGGTCCCCCAGCTCTGCTGCATGCTGGCAGTGGGGCTCTGGGCGAGCTCTCTGTATTTCACGGGCCTCAGTTTCCTCCTCTCCAGATGAGGTAACACGTCCATCCCTCATGGTGGTTAGTCATGAGGGCTCCCGTGAAATCACGTGGTCAGAGTCCCTCCCCCGCGGCCGGGGCTAGAAGGTGTGTGGTGGTCATTCATTTCCCACCCCAACCACTTTTATCTTAATACTTTAATTTGGCTGATTTTGCTTAACCTCAAACATCAGGCCACTTTCTGCAGAGTCCTCTCCCCCATTTCCCTTTCTAACCTTGTCTTCTCTCTCTCCTTGCAGGGGCCCAGATCATTGATCTGATGATGCTGGTCATTGATGTGACCAAAGGGATGCAGACCCAGTCAGCGGAGTGCCTTGTGATTGGGCAGATTGCCTGCCAGAAGCTGGTTGTGGTGCTGAACAAAATAGACCTCTTGGCTGAAGGGAAGAGACAGGCAGCGATTGATAAAATGACCAAGAAAATGCAGAGGACCCTGGAGAACACCAAGTAGGTTTGTTGATGAGTAGAGTATCCACTTGTATAAGCTGGCCCTGGGGCACAGGTCATTTCATTAACACAGATTGGGCAGGCAGGTGTCAGCCGTGGGTCCTAATAAGTGGGATCTTGCCTGGCATTTACTCTCATCAAGGGTAAAGGCTAAGATACTGTTGCAAGAGACCAAAAAACACAGAAGCATAAGGAATCCAGAAGTTGATTTTCTAGGTAATTTCCTAATGTGAATGGTTGGAGGGGGTTCTTCTCTGCACAGCATTCGGAAACCCAGGCTTCCTCCATCTTGCTGCCCTTCTACTGTAGGGTGTGTCCTTGTCCATGTGGTCAAAGCCAGGCATGGGCACTACTGCGTTCATGTTCGCAGGAGGGTCCAGTGTGTCAGGAATGCCTGGACCTAGAAGGGACACACACCCTTCCGAAGGATTCTGTGGGTGAGGGAGGACTCAGTCCTACCTGCTCATGTCACGCATGCCGTGGTGTCAGAGAGCCCGGGAAATGGATCCCCTCACCATCTGCTTAGCTGCAATTCGGTTATCAAAAGGGGGAAATTGGGTTTTTGGGTTTTTTTTAATATTTATTTATTTATTTTTGAGAGAGAGAGAGAGAGAGAGAGAGAGAGAGAGAGTGAGAGCGCACAAACAGGGGGAGGGGCAGAGGGAGAAGCAGACTCCCCGCTGAGCGGGGAGCCTGAGGTGGGACTCAATCCCGGGACCCCGGGATCATGACCTGAGCCAAAGGCAGACGCTTAAACGGCTGAGCCACCCAGGCGCCCCAGTGGAGATTGGTTTTGGTGGACGACTGGATGTTTCTGTCTCAGAGGCCTATAAAATTGGATGGATGGATGGATGGATAGATGGATGGATGGATGGATGAATGGACAGACTTTGCTGTTGGAGGGGAGACTGGGAAAGACAGAATCACAAAGGACTGTCGTAGTATTTCACACCAACGCGTTTATGATTTTGCCTTGCGGAAAGTAGGGAGTCTTAATGAGTTTGTGCAAGGAAGTGGCTGAAAGGTTCTCCCATCCAGAGATGGCTGGCGGCAGGTGGAAGGATGGCTTGGTGACGAGGATCCAGGGGGAGAACAGACAGGGGGAGGCAGCGTGGTGGTGTTCCCAGGGAGAGAAATGTGGTCTGCGTTAAGGCTGTGGAGGGAGGGGAGGCTGACCTGGGGAGACCTTTAACAGGAGAAGCAACAGGCCTTGTCAAGTGATTGACTCTGCTTACCATCCATGGGGGTAGCAAGGTGGCAGTGCTGCTGGGCAGCCTCGGGGGTGGTAGGAGGGATGGGGGACAGAGAGCTGCCCACTCGCTCAGGCAGCCGCAGGAGTGACTTACTCTGATGTGGTCAAGAAAATGAGAAAATGTCCTTGTTGAGCACAGAGTGTTGGCAAACCTCATTGTTTTATCAATTCCTCTCTTCCTCTCCGGGCCAGCGCCTTTTGATCAATACTAAATAGCGGTCACTGGGAGACAGCGATGCTTTCTCTTTGCTATGCAGCCCGAGACAATATCCTGCTCCTTCCACCTCTCCTTCTCCTGCCTGTGGAGGGCAAGCAAGTAGAGAGTGTTTTTGTTTCCCCGTCATAAAGATTGATATGCCTTCCCATTTATGATTTTTTTTTTTCAGATCCAACACCTGCAGCTCTCCCTCAGAATTCTCAAGTTGGTTAAATTAAAGCTCCAGGCCTGTGAATGGGCCAAATATGTCATAAAAGATTTCCTAGCGCTGCCTTTTGTTAGCAAAATTCATCAATCCGATAAAATCGACACATTTAGATAAGTGTTGCATAAGAATTCAGACTTTGTTATTCCCAACGGAAGTGGATATGAGACTGTAAAAAGGAAGATAAAAAATTATATCTTCTTTTTAGTGAGTTATTTGATCTCCCTGCCGTTTTATTTACTTGTCAGAAAGGGGAGAACAGGTCCTTTGGACTCCTGCATAAAAATCCAGTACAAAGCCAGTATCATTTGCTATATAAATGGGACCTTCTGGGAAGGGCTTGGGATACTTTTAAGGGTGAATTAATACTAATTATTTTGAGTGGTTAAATTTAAGGCAGATTCTCACTTTGCATTTTAAATTACTATTTCTATTTTAATTTATTGCTTAAAGGTCAAATTATGGACTTTATCACACATCCAGGGGAAATTGTCCCCCTGAAACCTCTTCTGTCCTCATTCAGTGCCCAGAGGGCAGAGAGAACAACCCCCATACTGGAAGGGATTGCCCACTGATGGGTTGTAGCCAACGGGTTCAAGGGCCCCCGGGCCAGGCCAGGTTGTAAGAGAACATTAGCTTTCACCTCTGTGCAGCAGAGAACTTTAAATTATTTTAAGTGACCATTTCCTTTCCTTAGGGCCCCTTGTGAAGTGAGTCTTTTGTAAATGCTGCTCCAAATGCGAAGAAACTTTCTACCTAAAAAGGAAAAATTTGGACTGACGAATTATGTACGTATCAAAACCTGAAAACATGAAACCTGTTAAAAAACATAACTTATTTTTTCCCATCCAAAGAGCAATTGAAAGAAAATTGGAAAATAGAGAAAAATGATTAAAAGAAAGAAGAAGCCCCCCAAAGATTTCTTTTCTCAGAATAGCTGCTGACATTTGGGTTTATTTCATTCCTATCTTTTCACTGTGTATCATATTACCCCCCCTTTTTCCTCCACATTACTTTGATTGTAGTAAAATCTGCATAACATAATATTTATTATTTTACCCGTTTGCAAATATACAGTTCACTGGCATTAAATACACTCACAAAGATCCCGGGGTCCTGTGATAGAGTCCTGCATCTGGCGTTGGGCTCTTTGCTCAGCAGAGAGCCTGCTTCTCCCTCTGCCTGCAGCTCATCCTGCTTGTGCTCTCTCTCTCTTTGACAAATAAATAAATAAAAATCTTTAAAATAAAAAAAAATTAAAAAAATTCACAAAGCTGTGTGCCCATCACCACTCTCTATGCCAAAAACTTTTTCAGAATCTGCAACATAAACTCTATACCCGTTTAACAAGAACTCCCCCTTTCCTCCTCCCCTCTCCTCCCCCACCCCCAGCAGCCTTTATTCTGCTTTCTCTTTCTTTAATTTTGGCTATTCTAGGTACCTTATAGAAATGGAATCCTGTATTTGGTTTTCTGTGTCTGGCTTATTTCCCTTAGTGTAATGCTTTCAGGGCCCATCCATGTTGTAGCCTGTGTCAGATGTCACTCCTTCATAGTGAATAGTGTTCTGTTGCGTGTATATACCTTATTTTGTCTGTCCATTCATCTGCGGATAAATACTTGGCTTGTTTCCTTTTGGTTATTGTGAATAATGCTGTATGAACCTTGGTGTACAAATAGCTATTCAAGTCCCTGCTTTCAGTTTCTTTGGGTCTATACCTAGGAGTGGAATTGCTGGGTCATGTGATAGTTTTATGTTTAACTTTTTTGAGGAACCACCAAACTGTTTTCCCCAGTGGCTGCACTCTTTTACATTCCCACCAGCAGCAGTGTGTGAGGGTTGCCATTTCTCCACATCCTTGCCAACACTCATCATTTTCCCTTTTTTTGAATAGTTATCCTAGTGGGTATGAAGTGGTATCTTGTTGTGGCTTCCTTGACCCCATTTTGTTGGTTTATCTCCCCTGGTTTTATTGAGAAATAGTTGACATACATGAATATATAAGTTTATGGCATGACACCATGATGGTTTGATTTACATATGTTGTGAAATGATTATCACAGTAGGTTTAGCTAACATCCGTCTTCTCATAAAAATACAATAAATAGAAAAGAAGGAAAGAAAAAAGGAAAAAAAAAGTTCTGTGACGAGAACTCCTGGGACCTACTCTCTTAACAGGTTTCCTGTATATCATATAGTAGTGTTAGTTAGAGTCATCACATTGTACCTCCCGTCCCTAGGACGCATTTATCTTGTAACCGCAAGTGTGTATCTTTTAACCACTCTCTCCAGTTTCCTCTCCCCCCACCCTCTGCCTATGGTGACCACAAATCTGCTCTCTTTCTGAGTTTTGTTTTTTGTGTTTTTGTTTTTGTTTTTTTAGATTCTGCAGATAAGTTGAAATCACACATTATTTGTCTTTCTGTGTCTGACTTATTTCACCTAGCTTAATGCCTTTGAGTTCATCTGTGTTGTGGCAGATGGTAGGATTTCCTTGTTTTTTATGGATGAATGATATCCATTATGTATTTATATACACCACAACTTCTTTATCTGTTCATCCATCGATGGACACTTAGGTTGTTTCTATGTCTTGGCTATTGTAAATAATGCTGCAGTGGACATGAGGGTGCAGATGTCTTTCCAAGTTAGTATCTTCATTTCCTTTGGATATAATCCCAGAAGTGGATCATATGATAGTTCTATTTTTGATTTTTTGAGGTTCCTCCATACTATTTTCCATAGTGGCTGCAACAATTTACACTCTCATCCACTGTGCACACAGGTTCCCCTTTCTCCACATCCACACCAACATTTGTTAACCCCTTGTCTTTTTGGTGATGGCCATTCTAACACACTTATGAAGTGATATCTCATTGTGGTTTTAACTTGCATTTTCTTAATGACTAGCGATGTTGAGCATCTTTCCATGTACCGGTTGGCCTTTCAAATATCTTCTTTGGAGAAATGTGTATTTAGGTCCTTTGCCCATTTTTCACTCGGGTTTTGTTGTTGTTTGTTTTATTGTTGTTGTTGAATTGTAGGGGATCTTTATATATTCTGGATATCAATCCCTTGTCAAATATATGATTTGCAAATGTTTTCTTCTATTCTGTAAGTTGACGTTTTACTTTCTTCATAGTATCCTTAGAAGCACAAAAGTTTTTAACTTTGATAAAATCCAATATATTTATTTTTTCTTTTGTTGTCTGTGTTTTTGGTGTCCTATCCATGGAATTGTTGCCAAATCCAGTGTCATGAAGATTTTCCCTAATTTCTTTTCTAAGAATTTTACAGTGTTAGCTCTTAAGTTTAGGTCTTTCATCTATTTCTATATATGGTAATTTTTTATATATGGCATAAATTTATATGTGGTGTAAGTTAAGGGCCCAGCTTCATTATTTGTATGTGGATATCCAGTTTTCCCAGCACTATTTGTTGAAAGGATTGTCCTTTCCCCTTTTACCCTTGTCAGAAATCAATTGATCATACATGTGTGGGTTTATTTCTGAGTTCTCTGTTCTGTTCCATTGGTCTATATGTCTTTCCTTATGCCAGTACCACACTGCTTTGTTTATCTTTGTCGTCGTAAGTTTCAAAGTCAGGATATTGAGTCCTCCAGCTTTCTGCTTCTTCTCCAATATTATTTTGGCTATTTGAGGCCCCTTGCAATTCCTGTATGAATTGTAGGATCTGCTTTCCATTTCTGCAAAAAATGGTTGTTGGCATTTTCATAGGGATTGCTTTGAATCTGTAGATTCCTTTGGGTAGTACGAACATCTAAACAGTGTTAGGTCTTCCAATCCATGAACATGATGCCTTTCCATTTGTTTAGATCTTCTTTAATTTTTCAAATCAGTGTTTTGTAGTTTTCATTATATAGGTCTTTCACATCCTTGGTTAGATTTATTCCCAAGTATTTAATTCTTTTAGATGTCATTATTAAGTGGAACTGCTTTCTTAATTTCCTTTTCAGATTGTTTTTAGTTAGAATACAGAAACACAGCTGATTTTTATGTGTTGATCTTGTGCCCTGCAACTTTGCTGAATTCAGTTCTTCCTTTTAAACATATAGTTGTAATCATGAGCTATTTTCATTTTTTATTTCTGCTTTCATTACTTAACATTTTGTATAGCACTTCTTTATGTAAGCATCACTCCATTGTAGGCCCTTTAGATTGGCATAAGTTTTCCTTCTTATAAATAAGCAACCCTGGGGTGAACATCTTCAACCATCCTTAAACATTTTCTGTATTTTCGGGTTTTTTCCTTCTGAGACATTTCCAGGTGTGAGATTACTGAACCAAGGGCACAAGTCCTTTCAAACCTGTGGTTGTACACTGCCCTATTCTTTTCCAAAAGGGTTTGCATCATTTACACAGATATTCACAGCTACCTTTGGTTTCTAATTTTAAAATATATTTGAAACTTAGTAGGGTAGAAATGGTATGTTACTCTTGTTTTAATATGTGATTCTGTAATTAATGGGGACGTTAAACATTTTTCCTTTTTTTTTTTTTAAGATTTTTATGTATTTATTTGACAGAGAGAGAGACAGTGAGAGAGGGAACACAAGCAGGGGGAGTGGGAGAGGGAGAAGCAGACTCCCTGCCGAGCAGGGAGCCCAATGTGGGGCTTGATCCCAGGACCCTGGGACCATGACCTGAGCCGAAGGCAGACACTTAATGACTGAGCCACCCAGGCGCCCCAACATTTTTCCTTAAGTGTATTAAATAGTTGTGCTTTTTGTGTTTGAATTAGGTCTATACGTTTTGGCTGTTTGCCTCTTGTGATTTTTAATGCTTTCTTTTTGATTATCAGGAGTGTTTAATACTAACAAAGATGTTGTTATTAATTAACCCTTTGCCTATCGTGTTTGCTACAAATAAGTCTTCAGCATTTGTTGGTTGTCTTTCCATTTTACTTGCTTTTTTTGACATGCAGAAGTTTCTAATTTTTGTGTAGTCAAACTCTTTGATTGTTTTTCTTTGTGATTTCTTTATCTCTGAAAGCATTTAAAATTACTCTTGCATAAGCATTTATCAATGTTAACAGAAATGAAAATAGAAGATAAAAATGTACTCACAATCTCGTCAGTGCATCAAATTAAAGTGTTCTTTCCCTAGGATCCCTGTCAGTCTTTCCCAGATGGACATAATTTGAGGTAGTTGTTATCACAACATTGACACTGTTCTGTGTTCTAGGCTTTTCTGTTTATTTTCCCACTAAATGTTATCATCTGACAGCATCCTTGATGCATCTTTCTCTCAGACTCCCTCTGTGTTTCCTCCTCCTTTTTAAACACTTTCTATTTCCTTGTTTCTGTTTCAGCCAAGGCCATCTGCTGAGATCCCACCTGGGGCTCCCTTGGCCCTGCCTCTCCTTCCTGGGGTTGAGTGGAATGCCAAATCTCAAGTGACTGGGCTGCTGCCCAGCTGACTTACAAGGTGTGCGTTTCCTACTAGCTTTGTGGCTGACTAGCTGTGTGGTCTTGGGCAACTCACTTTATCTTTCTGAGTTGGCATTTCTTCTTTTGTAAAATGGGAGCTGATAAGTTTAGCCTCACAGCATTTGTTCTGAGGGAGCATTTGATGGCACATAGTAGGTTCTTAACAATCACAGCAAACACCTACTGTGTGCTTGGCACTGTACCAGGGATTTCTCATATACAGTCAGTCAGATCCTCACAGTGACCCTGGAGGAAGGTTTTGTGTCTGGGTTGACTGGTGAGAAAACTAACATATAATAAATATTGGCTGCTTTGAATTTCACTATTCCAAACCGAAAACTTACACGTTTCCCCTCCTTTTCAAAGTTTGCATTACACCACTTTGCTTGTATGAAAGACCTACCTTATTAGTACCTGTTTTCGCTAATGAAGGAAATCCAGAGATTTTTGTTTTTATGAAGAAGGTGAAAAGCAATGATAGTGTACAGTGTCTGCTTTGCCGCGAGTCCTTAGAGTGGCGCTGCTAAGCCCCTTCCCCAGGAACTACACTCAGCACTCAGCATCAAGCCGCCATCGCTTTGAACTGTGTCTGTGAGCATCTGTGCCTTATGTTGATTTATTTTGTGCATCTGTTAGTAGATGTGTCCTAAGGTATCAGAAGAACCTAGGAGAGGTTATTTTTTGGGTCTGGGAACACTCATTTTCCCATATAAATGAATGGTAATTGCTTCTTCACTTTATGCCATTTTGCCTTACTGAAGATTTCATAGGAATGGCCTACTTTCAGAAAGTGGGGAAACTTGTACTTTATTTGTTTATGTCTTTTACATGAGTTATACACACAACGCACATGCACATGCACATGCACACAGACTTTTTTTTTTTTTTTTTAACTTATCTTAGATCGTTTTTGTGTGTTGTCGAAGGTCAGGCTGCATGCACAGTCAGCATGTCTGGGCTTGGTTGGAACCGTGATGTACCACAGCTGTGAGGGGAGTCTGGAGGAGGTGGTGGGTGCTGGGAACAGGAGAAGCACTTGAATATGCTCCAGGTCAGCTCCTGCCTGCACTGCTGAGCTGTGGGGCTGGGCCCAGGGCTCTTCCTGACATCTCTGGTTGGAGCCTCTTGTGCTCCTAGAACCCAGACACCAGTCTGGATCTGAAACTCAAGGCAAGAGGGGCCTTTTGTCCCCTTAGGGGCTGCTGAACTTTACTTCTGCCTCTAGAAGCCAGGATCCCCAGTTGTGTGGCATGTTCAGGAAATCAGCAAGGCCAGCTTCTCTTGAGCCTGGGAAAGGGCCAGAGACTCAGCCCAACACGCTGTTATGTTTTGTTACAATACATTGCCCAAAAGGGTTTGGATAAAAAATAATTGAATTTCCGAAGGCTTTATGGTTAATCGCTGGAATTCTTAGTGCACGCTTTTAGCCTTCTCTGTCCCCCTGGGCCTTAGGTTCATGGAGTGTAAGCAGAGATGATGCACATGTACTGGGCCCTGGCTTGTGGTTGGGTCCTGGTTCACTGATTGCCGTGGCTGGGGTCCTCCCTGTGGACTGAGAATGGACTCTTCCTCTCCTCCGTCATGGGAGAGGCCTGGACTCTGGACTCCTACAGACCAGCCACTTACTCTCTGGGCCCCCTAGCAGCTCCGGGCAAGTCACTTGGCTTCTCTGAAAATAGAGGTCAGAGCCCCTGTTCATGGGGTGTTGAGAATGCACGAGAGCATGTAGCATGGTGCTAGCACAGAGCAGGCTATCCACTCCTCTCCTCTTCTTTTCTTTCTTTTTTGCTTGTGTTTCTTGCCTTCTTTGTCTCTCTTTCCTCAGTTTTTTTATTTCTTCCCTCACTATTCCTTTCTTTTCGTTCTTTTTCCTCCCTCCTTCCCTTTCCAAAGTCTCTCCTTTCTCTCTGGGTGTTGGCCTTCCCAAGGCAAATATCTCAGTCCTGCCACTTCTGTGGGGGCAGCATGGTCTGTCTGAGCTGCTCTGGAGTTGATTGGTGAGTGGGTCACAGGCCCTGTTTGGAATCTCTCCTGTGAACTTGCATCATTTTGTCACACTGACCTTTGGACAGCCAGTGGCTCCTGAGATTGTTTAGCTTGCTCTTTAGGGAACTCCAGCTTGTCAGAGTTACTTCCTTTCTTCTTTTAAAAAAAGTCTGATTTTTTTTTAAAGGGCATGGAGTCAAAGACCAACTGAACTGAGCCTGCCATGTTCTAAAGAGTGTACCTCCTATACACTTGGGCAGGAAAGACCAACTGGTGGAGGAAGTAACAGCGGGAAATTTGCCTAGCAGCTCAAGAGGAGAGCTGAGTTAGCTTCCTCTGAGTAGTGTGGGGGCTTCTGAGAAGGTGGATTGGCTTCTGGTCTGGGAGTCAGGAATTCAAATTGGTTTTATTATTATTATTTTTAGAAAGAGAGAGGAGTGTGTGTGTGCATGCACGAGTGGCGGGGAATTGAAGGAGAGGAAGCGAGAGACTCTTAAGCAGGCTCCACATGTGGAGCCTGATGCAGGGCTTGATCCCACAACCCTGAGTGTATGACCTGGCCTGAAATCAAGAGTTGGATGCTTAACTGAGCCACCCAGGCACCCCTCGAATTGGTTTTAGAAGGGCAAGTGATAACCAAGCAGGGGTGAGTTCAAAATATGTGATGCAGGTCAGGGCACTGACCACTCAGAAGGGATGCAGGCAACTAGTGGCTGCCCTGGTTCTAAGGACTGTTACCAGACTCCCCACCGTGCTTTCCACACATTAACTTATTTGGTGGGGGAGACAACCCTGCAGTGTAGGTCATGCTGTTTTCTGTAGGACAGGGAAATGGAGGGAAATGGAGGCTGAATGAGGTGGAATGATAACTCAGCTCTGGATTGGAGATTAGTTCTAGGGTCTTAGGCTTGGGAAATGGAGGCTGAATGAGGTGGAATGATAACTCAGCTCTGGATTGGAGATTAGTTCTAGGGTCCTAGGCCTTTTGCTCAAAATCCCATTCTCTCTGCCATGCCTCAGATTGCCTGTCACCAAGGTTAGGCTTGGCTGGGCAGAGGAAGGGAGGAGAGTGGGGGCAGCAGTAGGATAGAGTTTGGCACCAGGCAAGGGCTTGAGTTTTCACCTGTATTTCCAGGGGGGTTGGTGAGTTGAGTCAGTGTGAGGAGGCTGGGGCAGACCATAGAGGGCCTTGTGGACCAGCCTGGATGCTGGGCTTCATCCTGGGACAGTCATGGAGTCCCTGAAAGTGTATAAAGGAAAAGGCTGATACCTCAAAATAGTATGGTGGTGTTGCTGGAAGGTCATCATAGCCATGGTCAGTGCCTGGTATAGGCCCATGCACAGACTTTGGAGAGTAGTTGGCCTGGGATGGTAAGGGCCTGACCCAGGGTGGAACTTGTTGAGAATGAAAATCAGGGGCTGGATTGGAGCCAGATCCCAAGAGAAGAACTAATCAAATGCAGTGACTGAGGAAGACAGTGGTGACCATGCAGCCAGTGATGGCTTCAGAGACCAGGGAAATGTTGTTCCATGATCAGAAACCAAGGAGATAGGATTGGGAAAGTGCTTGCTGGCAGAGAATGAGACATGACTATAGTGTTGGAAAGGGTCCTTGCCTGAAGACACAGGTATGGGAACCATCCACAGAGGAGCCTTGGCACAGGTCATCAGAGTGTGGGGAGCTCCTGGAGGACAGCAGTCCAGGGGGAAAAGAGCTGGACTCTAAGGGTGCTCTTGGGAGAGACTTGCTTGCAGTGGATAGGGAAGGAAGAAGGGCCTCTTGAGGAGGCAGAGGCCCTTGATGGAGGACCATGGGAATAAAGGCTTGGGGTTGTGCATGAAGAGGGTGGGGAGCTAGCTGACTGATGTTCACAGACAGGGAGAGAGTCCGAGGGAAGAACATTGACTTGACCACTGGAGAGTTGCTCTTGACCTTTAGGAACTTAGTTCTTTTCTGTGACCCTTCCCCCATTCCTCTTACAGTTAGAGTTGGTATTCTCAGTTTGTGCTCCAGACCCTCTTGCCCCATTGCTTTGGGAGCCTTTTCTATGTTGGGTAACCTTCATGGAGGCCAGTACAGAGGAGATGGCTTAGTAAATATCCCTTAGCTTGAAAGGGGAGACAGAAGTGATGTGAGGAAATCAAGCATAAGCTCCTGGTGAGTAAACAGAAGTGGTATTGATTTTGAAATGTGAGTGGGGAGCGTATTGGGTATTGATTGAAATTGGGTATTGATTGAAAGTGGCCAGGGGTGGGTGGTGTCAAGCAGAAGGGTTTTCCCCACCCCAAGAGAAGAGAAATGTGGTAATGCAGAACGACAGAAGGCACGAGTCCAGAGACAGCACTGGAGGGGTTGGTGAAGGGAGGCTAGGAGATAGGGGTCAGACAGGGAGTTCCTTTAGACATGGCAGGGATACCAGAGAAATAGTGGCAGTAGATATTTTTCTTGGATTCTTGCCTTCTGTTGCCTCTTCTTGTACTGTGTCCTTTGTCCTGCTTCCCATTGGGTGTCAGAGTGGGGAAATGTAAAGGAATGGCCAAGGGTCTTTAGGAAGATGAAGAAAGTGATATTATTCAAAATGAGGGACTTACACTATATATCAGACAAAAGAAGTCTGAGGTTGTACTTGGATGTGGCAAAAATTCATGGAGAGCCTTTTGGGAAGATGGCAGAAAGTAGGAGCACCAGGAATCTGTTTCCCTATCTGCATAACAATTATAGTGGCAGAGTATGTCTGATATAATCATTTTGGTACACTGGAGTCTTGAAGTCTTGCAAGGGAGGGCTTAGACATTAAATTGCGGTCATTTCAGTCAATTTGAGCTCTTGGCACAATAGCAGCTCTCCAGTCCCCATCCCTCAGTCTCATGGCAGGCACCTGTGCAGGTGTTCCTAGAGCAACTTGTACATAGCTCGCAGGAACCAGAGTGGGCAAAAATGCCCTGTTCACCAAATATCAGAGATCTGTGCTCTGATCATATTGCTGCTTCTGATCACAGAGGTGCAGACAAACAGGCAGCCATTATTCTTACACATCCCTCCATCATTACAACCCCCCCTCCCTCCAGCTGAAGTGATTTCTGAAGAATTTGAAGGATGAGTGCTTTTTTTGTTGTTGTTGTTCCCCCTTCATTTTTCTCTTTTTCCCCTTTCCAAAGTCAGACATTAAAGACTAAGACTTTCAGAAGCAACTGCAAACATATGGGGGGAAATTACAAAGTGAACATGCATGCCCAGGGGAAGACTCAGATAAGACTTGAGAAGACTTTATACTTCAGGCTGAGACAGCCTGCAATAATAAAAAGAAAAAAACAAAACAAAACCCCAAGAGCAACAACAAAAAACAGGAAGAATCTGATCTACAGAGTTACCATATTATTTGACTCAAATGCCCAGGTTCCAACAAAAAAATCACAAGGCATATAAAGAAGCAGGAAAGTATGGCACAGTCAAAGGAAAAAGAATCAATAGAAAGTGTCCTCAAAAAAGACCTGATGGTAGATACACTAGACAAAGACTTTTAAAATAACTATCTTAAAAACATTCAACTAAAGGAAAATGTGGAGAAAATCAAGAAAGCAATGTATAAACAAAATGGAAATATCAATAAAGAGATAAACTAAAAAGAAAACTGAAGAAATTCTGGAGCTGAAAAATATAATAACCAGAAAAAAATTACAAGAGGAATTTAAAAGCAGATTTGAGCAGACAGAAGAAAGAATGGACAAACTTGAAGATAGTACAATGGAAATTAGCAGGTCTGAGGAACAGAAAAAAAATTGAAGAAAAGTGAACAGAGCCTAAGAGACCTGTGGAACACCATCAAGTGGACCAACATACACATTGTGGGAGTCCTAGGAAAAGTGAAAGAAAAAGGCAGAGAGAATATTTGAAGAAATGATGGCTGAAAAGTTACCAAGTTTTATGAAAGACATTAATATAAACATCCAAGAAGCTCAATGAACTCCAAGTAAAATGAACTTAGACTCACAATGAGACATATGAAACTTTCAAAAGACAAAGACAAAGAGAAAATCTTGAAAGCAACAAGAAGTGACTTGTCACACACAAGGGAGTCTCAGTGAGATAATGAGCAGATTTCTCATCAGAAACTATGGAGAATAGAAGGCAGTAGACCCATATATTCAAAGTGCTAAACACACACACACACACACACACACACACACACACACACACACACAAATCAAGAATCCTATATCTAGCGAAACTGTCCTTGAAAACTGAGGGAGAAATGAAGGCATTCCTAGATAAACAAAAGCTGAGGGAGTTTGTTACCACTAGACCTGCCATGCAGAAATGCTCAGGAGTCCTGCACAGTGAAATAAAAAGAAACTGGATAGTAACTTGAAGCTCTTGATGAAATAATGATTTTACATGGGCAATTATAAAAGCTGTTATTATGGTGACATTTTGTGATTCCATGTGTTTTTTCTACATGATTTAAGAGACTAATACATATAAAAGAACAAAGTAGTGATTTGTCTGAAACTAGTAGTATTGTAAATTTGGTCTGTAACTCTACATTTTGTTTTCTATGTAATTTAAGAGATTAATGTATTTAAAAGAATAATTAGTTTATGGTTTTGGGCACATAGTGCAAAAAGATGTAATTTTTTGGTATGAACAACAGAAAAGGATGGGGTCAGAGCTGTATAGAAACAGATTTTTTGTAAGTTACTGAAATTAAGCTGGTATAAATTCACATTAGAATATTATAACTTTAGGATGCTAAATGTAATCTCCACGTTAGCCACAAGGAAAATAGCAATAGAATATACACACACAAAAAAAAAACCCACAAAAAAGAGAGAAATTTAACTGTTTCACTACATAAAATCAACTGAACACCAAAAAAGACAATAATGCAAGAAATAAGAGACAAAAAAGCTATAAGGCATATAGAAAACAAATAGCATAATGACGGAAGTCCCTCCTTATTAGTAATTTCTTTAAGTGTAAATGGATTAAGCTCACCAATTAAAGGACAAAGATTAGCAGAATAGACAAAAACACATGGTCCAACTATATGTGCTCTACCAGAGGCTCACTTTAGATCCAAAGACACAAATAGCTTGAAAGTGAAAGGATGGAAAAAGATATTCCATGCAAATAATAATCAGAAGAGAACGGGGGGGAGGGGACTAATATTAGGCAAAATAGACTAAGTCAAAAAAGATTACAAGAGACAAAGAAGGACATTATACATTAATAAAATGTCCAATACAGCAAGAAGATGTAGCAGTTATAAACATTTGCATGCCTAATGGAAGACCATCAAAATATATGAAGCAAAAACTGACAGAATTGAAAGTAGAAATAGTTCTAGAACAGTAGTTAGAGATTTCAGTATCACAGATTGACCAGACAGAAGGTAAGGAAATAGAGGAACACAATAAACCAACTAGTCTAACAGGCGTATACAAAACACTTGATCCAACAACTATAGCGTACATATTTTTCCCACATGCACCTGGGACATTTTCCAGGATAGGCCATGTGTTAAACCACAAATTAAGTCTCAATAGATTTAAAAATGTAGATATCATACGAAATACATTTTCTGACCACAACAGGATGAAGTTAAAAGTCAATAACAGAAGTAAGATTGGAAAATTCACAAATTTGTGGAAATTAACACACTTAAACAACCAATGGATCAAGGAAGAAATCATAAAGGAAATTAGAAATACTTAGAGATGAATAATAAACAAAACATAATATACCAAATTTATGGTATGCAGTAAAAGCAGTGCTAAAGGGAAAATTTATAGTTGTAAATTCTTACATTAAAAAATAAGAGTGATTTGAAATCAACAACCTAACTTTACAACTTAAGGGACTAGAAAAGAAGAACAAACTAAACTTAAATATAGCACAAGGAAATTATTAATAAAGATTAGAGATGAAACAGAGAAAGAAAAACAGTAGAGAAAATCAGGGAAACCAGAAGTTGGTTTTGGAAAAGATCAACAAAATAGACAAAATCTATTAGTTAGATGGACTAAGAAGAAAAGAGAGGACTCAAATTATTAAAAATCAGAAATGAAAATGGGGACATTACTACTAATTCTATAGAAATTAAAAGGATTATGAGAGAGTACTATGAACAGCTGTACAAATTGGGTAACCTAGATGAAATGGACAAATTCATAGAAAACAAAACCTATGAAGACTTAATCATAAATATATCAACAATCTGAATACACCTGTAACTATTTTTTTTAAGACATGAGAGTAGTTATTTTTTTTAAAGATTTTATTTATTTATTTGACAGAGAGAACACAAGTAGGAGAACAGCAGGCAGAGGGAGAGGGAGAAGCAGGCTCTCCACTGAGCACGGAGCCTGATGCAGGGCTCAATCCCAGGACCCCAGGATCATGACCTGAACCAAAGGCAGCCACTTAACCGATTGAGCCACCCAGGTGCCCCACACACCTGTAACTATTAAGGAGATTAGATCAGTACTCAGAAATCTAACAAAGAAAAGTTCTGGACCTGATTGATTGGTGACTTCTATCTAACATTTAGGGAAGACCTAACCAATTCTTCCTAAAATTTTCCTAACAAATGGAAGAAGAGAGAACACTTTCTGACTCATTCTTTGAGGCCAGCATTACTTTGATACCAAAGCCAAAGATACTATAAGAAAACTGAAGACCCAAATCCCTTATGAGCATTGATGTAAAAATCTTCAGCAGAATGTTAGCAAACTGAATTTAGCAGCATATTAAAACAATTATACACCACAACTAAGTAGGATTTATTCCTGGAATGCAAGGATAGTTCAACATACAAAAATCACATTTTAATGTAATACACCACATGATCATTTCAAATGATACAGAAAAAGCATTTTACAAAATTCAACACCTTTTCATGATAAAAATACTCAACAGACTAGGAAGGGAAGGAAAGTACGTCAAAGTAATAAAAGCCATACATGAAAAACCCATAACAAACATCATATGCAATGATGAAAGAGGTTTTTCCTTTAAGATCAGGAACAAGACAAGCATTACCACTTTTTGCCACTTTTATTCAAGATAGTACTGAAAGTTCTAGTCAGAATGATTAGGCAAGAAAAGGAAATAAAAGCATCTAATTGGAAAGGAAGAAGTAAAATGATCTCTTCATAGATGATATGATCTTCATGTAGAAAACCACATATATTCCACAAAAACCTATTAGACCTTATGAATGAATTCAGCAAAGTAGCAGGATTCAAGACCAACTGCAAAAATCAGTTGCATTTTTCTACTTTAACGATGAATAGTCTGAAAAGTAAATTATGAAAAGAATTTCATTTGTACTAGCATCAAAAAGAATAAAATACTTAGGAATTAACTTAACCAAGGAGGTAAAAGGTTTGTATAATGAAGGCTATAAAACATTGCTGAAAAAAATTTAAAAAGTCATAAATAAATAGAAACACATCTCCTGTTCATGGATTAGAAGATTTAATACTGTTAACATGTCAGTACTACCCCAAGCAATTTATAGATTCAACATAATCCCTATCAAAATCCCAATCATGTTTTTTTGCAAAAATAGAAAAACCCATACTGAAATTCATATGGAGTCTGAATGTTCCCCAAACAGCCGAAACATTCTTGAAAAAGAATGGGGAGTTCATACTTCATGATTTCAAATCTTACTACAAAGCTACAGTAATCAAAGCAGTATGGGTACTAGCATAGAGACAGACGTATACACCAATGGAATAGGATAGAGAGCCCAGAAATGAACCCTTGCATATATGGTCAGATGAGTTTTGACCAGGGAGCCAAGACCATTCAATGGGGGAAGGACAGTCTTTCAATGAATGATGCTGGGAAAACTGGATGGATATCCACCTGCAAAATGATGAGAGTGGACCCTTATCTAACATCATCTACAAACATTAGCTCAAAGGGGGTCAAAGAACTATGTAAGACCTAAAATTCTCAGAAGAAAATTTTTAAGATTTGTGCATCAAAAGACAGAGTATCAACAGAGTAAAAAGGCAACCTACAGAATGGGAGAAAGTATTTGTAAATCTGTATATCTGATAATAAGAATATATAGGCAACTTCTAAAACTGAAGAAGAAAAAACAAATGACCTGATTCAAAAATGGGAAAGATTTGAATAGACATTTTTCCAGAGAAAAAGTGTGAATAGCCAATAATACATGAAAAAATGCCGCACATCACCAGTCATTAGGGAAATGCAAATAAAAACTGCAGTGAGATACCACCTCATATCCATTTGGATGGCTGTTGTCAAAAAACAAGAAAATAAGTGTTGGCGAAATGTGGATAATTGGAGCTTTTATGCAGTGTTAGTGGAAATGTAAAGTGGCACAGCTGACATGGATAATGGTATGGGGGTTCCTCAAAAAATTAGGAATAGTTATGTTAACTAAGTGGAATTTAAGTAAAAACTTAAAAAAATTTAAAAATAGAATTACCATGCAGCAATTCTACTTCTGGGTATATATATCCAAAAGAATTGAAAGCGGAGTCCCAAGAGATATTTGTACACCCATGTTCATAATAATATTATTCATGATAGCCAAAAGGTGGAAGCAATCCAGGTGTCCATTGATGGATGAATGAATAAGCAAAGTGTGGTACCTATACTCCCCATGGAACATTATTTAGCCTTAAAAATGAAGGAGATTTTGATACATGCTACAACATAGATGAACCTTAAGGACATTTTGCTATGTGAAGTAAGGCAGTTACAAGAAAGCAAATACTGTATTATTTGATTTATGTGAGATATTCAGAATCCTAGAACCAGAGTAGTGTTGCCAGGAGCTAAGGGCTGGGGGAATGGGGAGTTGCTGTTTAATGGGTATGGAGTTTTTATAAGAAGAACTCTAGGGGGCACCTGGGTGGCTCAGTTGGTTAAGCGTCCCACTCTTGATTTCAGCTCAGGTCATGCATGATCTCGGAGTCATGAGATCAAGCCCCGCATCAGGCTCTGCACTCAATGGGGAGCCTGCTTGAGATTCTCTCTCTCCCTCTGCCCCCTGCTGCACTCTCTCTCTCTCTAATAAATAAATAAATCCTTAAAAAAAAAAGAGCTTTGGAGTTGGATGGTGGTGATGGCTGCACAACATCGTGAATGTATTTTATACCACTGAACTATACACTTACATATGGTTAAGATGGTAATTTTTTTGTTATGTGTATTTTACCACTATAAAAAATTAGAAGAAAGGCATGGAGTCATCTGAGAAAGTGAATTCTTTTTCAGTTATTTTAAATCTCTTCTCTTAAGTTCAGGAAAATGTCTCAGCCTGGTCCTACTATGTCTTCAGCATTTCCCTAGCGTTTTAACAAGGCTCAGAACCTTCAGCAGGGAATAGTATCTAGCTAGGATTTAATAGCCTTCTTTTGCTTTCTTTCTATTTATTTTTGTAGCCACAGTAGTAGATTTCTTGTCCTCTGAAGGGAACTGTAGTTGATTAATCAAAAGTTGCTTAAAAGCAGGGAATTATAAAAAATGACACATTCAGACCTTAAATAATATTTTAACTTACAACACATACATGCATCCTTAGTTAATAATATCAATAATGTAAGTTGCTCCGGGGGAACATACTAGGTTCTCAGTGTCGTGCCTCCCCTTCCTCATTAACACTGCACTGTCGGCAGTTCATCCAGGCTCATGTGGGGCACCTTGGCTATGTGAGCAGTTTTGCATTCTGAATTCAGGCTTACCTCCTCTCCTTCTTGCTGTTTTGTTTGGGCAGGTATGATTTCTGCATCACCTGTCATTTCAATTTTACATAAATTAGCACTCCTGATTCATATGTTACCATTAATTCTTTTGGTCTGAATTCAGTAAAGCAAGCTATATTCTGGATGTTCTTCTTGGTCAGAATTTATGTTTTTAAAAGCTCTAGGGTTTGTTGCTTTGCCAGTATTAAAAAGTTGTAATTTGCAAGTCCCAGCTGCAGGACCTTAGGCAGCTGCAGTCGTCACTTTGGCTTTTTTTCTCCCCAGGTGCGGCATGCTTAGTGCCTGTGTGTGTGTGTGTGTGTGTGTGTGTGTGTGTGTGTGTGTGTGAGAGAGAGAGAGAGAGAGAGAGAGTGCGCGTGAGAGAGAGATTGCTTCTCTTGATAGCATCTTACAAGTTAGAATAGTTCTACCAGCGTGTTAGAGATGTTCGCCAGTTAAATTTCCTGGAGAAAGCCTCAGCAAATGGCTTTGGTTCTGTTATGTCTGAGCATCAGATGGCTCGCCTCAGCCAAGGTACTTGCCACAGGAGCTCATGACCTTATTACATCTGTCACTTGCTGGAAAGTGTTCTGCCCGGCCCGTCTTTTCTTCTAGTTTGAGCCCACTGACTGGTGCTCTGAGTTCTTTTACATATAAACCATCCCAAATGCACTGTCTACAGTTTTGGTCTCCTTAATGGGAAGCACAATTTGCTCAGCAGTGTGAGTGGAGAACTTTTCTGTTTGCACAACCTCCCCTGAAGTCTTTATTTTTTTTTAAAGATTTATTTATTTATTTGGAGAGAGAGAGAGAGAAAGAGCAGGGAGAGGGGGAGAGGGAGAAAAATCTCAAACAGACTCCCTGCTGAGCGTGGAGCCCAACACGGGGCTCCATCTCACGACCCTGAGATCATGACCTGAGCAGAAACCAAGAGTTGGAGGCTTAACCAACTGAGCCACCCAGGCCCCCACCCCCTGAAGTCTTTTATGATTTTATGATTTTCTTATTCATACCTAATTTATCACCAGATTTTAAAGAGATTTTTCTGTATTGCATCTTTCTAGATAATTCAACTTAGTTCTCATAGAAATAGTTATTATCACACTGTTTTATGATACTAAATTGAATTAAAGTAACACAACTGGCATTACCAGGTTTATGCCATAACCATTGTGCCTCCTGTTCAGCTTAAAAGTCATTTGGTGAAAGCAAACGTATGGGGTATACTAGACTCTCAAGCATGGCTGCAAGCCTCAAGCCGTCTCCTGGGCGTGGGCATTTAGTGTACACCAGGCTTTAGGCACAGGTTTTGCAGAGCAGAGGGAGTGGAGACCGTCGGCCAATGGCTGTCCTTGTAGAGGCTGGTGGTGGGAGGGCCTCTCCTATATCTTTTCTTTGTGGCAAATGATACTGGTCTTCCATTTAGATAATAATATAGAATCATGTTTTTCAATAAGTGTTTTTAAGTAAGAATGTAAATTGTTTTAAAGGAAAAACCTTGAGAAATAATAGCTTACTTAGGTGGTATGCCGATTTGACAAACCTTGGGAAGAGGATATAGGACCAGTGACCTGTGTGAAGGTAACACTGAAATAGAGGCAGGAGGGGTTGGAGCAGAGCAACCCAGTCCTGTCTCAGTGTGTGTGTGGGGGGCACTGGGCTCCATCTTCTATTCTTATGTTTCAAAGGAGCAGTTGTGACATCCAACACAGTAGTCATTCCTGGGGGAGGGAGCCTTTTGGCTTTTGTAGAGGTCATTGTTGGGATGTACAGCATAGATGGGAAGGACAGAGCTCTGGAACACAGCTCTTATATTCTGCCATTTACTTCACATATGACCCTTTAACAGCCATTTAACCTCTCTGTGCCTCAGTTTCTCCATCTCTAAAATGCTGATTTTATCCCTCACATCATTACCATGAGGATTAAATGGGGTGATGGAAGCATTTAACCAAGTGCCATTCACATAGTATTCAACTAAGGTTATGGGAATGTTAACAACTGTTCTTCCTACCTCCAAGGGTTGTTTTAAGGATCCAGTAAATTTATGTCTTTATTTGAAAGTGACAGCAAATTATGAGATATTGAATACTGTCATTATAGCTATCATCATCTTTCTTTCATTGGTTTGAGAACTAAAATTACTAAAGGGCAAGGATTTTATTAATCTGTTTATAGGACTTAAATATGTTATGTTGCCTGATCTTTGAAGATCAGCCACTTTCCAAATTCTCACGGATTTGAGAATGCCTCTAACTCTCTTGATATTCTCAGGTAGATGGTAAACCCAGAGTTGGCTTTTAATCACAGCCCTCCCACTCATTAGCTGTGTGACCTGGAGCAAATGACAGACCCTAGCCAACTTAGGACCCCTTGTGTAAAACCGGAGAAGGAGTAATTAACAGCCACCTCGTGGGGTTGATGAGATGAGGAGTGCAAAGCCTACAGCACCTGGTACCATTGTATTTGACCCTGTCCCTTTCTCTCGCTCCTGCTGTGTTGGACATTGGACTACATACAGGGACGCACTTCAGAGCAGTTTTTAGAGTCTGGGGAAGGTGAGGATGCACCTACTGGAGGAAGCAAAGACCAGAACTGGAAGTAGTGTGGAAATGTTCCCTAAAAGTACACTTAGTAAATAAATAGATGTAAGATGTTCAACATTGTATGGCTTATTAAGGAAATACAAATTAAAATGAGGTATGCTTAAAAAATAAGGAGCTTTTGATGTATGTTTAGTGAAATAGACATCACAGATAATTATTATGGTAGTGAAAAAAATAGCAAACCTTTCAATGTATGTTTTTTTCTTTTTAATTGAGATATAATTCACATACCATAAAATTCACCCTTTTAATGTGTACAGAATTATGCAAGCATCACCACTATCTGATTTCAGAAACCCTGTACCCATTTAGCAGCTGCTTCCTGTTCTCTCAGCCCTGGGAACACCAATCTGTTTTCTGTCTCTATGGATTTGTCTATTCTGGATATTTCATATAAATCACACAATATGTGATCTCTTGTGTCTGGCTTTTTTCACTTAGCATTGATGGACATTTGGGCTGTTTCTAGCTTTTGGCTTTTGTGACTAGTACTGTTTTGAACATACATGTACATGTATTTGTTTGAGTACTTATTTTCCCATTTTGGGGGGTTTATACTTAGGAAATTTCTGGGCCATATGGTAATTCTACATCCTCCTTCATTTTTGAAGCATGTTTTTTTGCCAGAAACACAAGTCTTGGTTGACTTTTTTTTTTTTTTAACTTTCAGCACTTTGAATATATCATCCCATTACCTTCTAGCTGCCATGGTGTCTTTTTTTCTTTTCTTTTTTTTAACTTGTTCATTTATTCATTTATTTAATGAATATTTATCAAGTGTCTGCTATGTAATAGGTTTTTTTGCTTTTGTTTCGTTTTGTTTTTTGTCTTTAGGTATTTGGGATTGGCTGTCATGGTTTCTGAAGAGATCTGCTGTTACTCTTATTGAGGATGCCTTGTGCTGAACGAGCCTCTTCTCTCTTGCTGCTTTCTCCTTGTCTTTGGCCATTGGCAGTTTGATTATGATGTGTGTAGGTCACATCTCTTGAGTTTTTCCTACTTGGAATTTGCTAAGCTTTTTAGATATCCTCAAAAACTTTGGAAGTTTTTGAAGTTTATTGAGATCTTGCTGCCCCATCTCGCCTTTGTTTCTGGACTTTTCAATATACTTGATAATGTTGATATACTTGATAATGTCTCACATCTTTGAGGCTGTGTTCATTTCTCTTCTCTCTTTTTTCTTTGTTTTCCTCAGGTTTCATAATCCCAGTTGATCTATTTTCAAGTTTGTTGATTCTTCTGCCTGCTCAAATCTGCTATTTAAGCTCCTCTAGCCGATTTTTCATTTTAGTTATTGTATTTTTCAAATCCAAAATTTCTATTTGTTTCTTTTTTTTATAATTTCTATCTCTTTTTTGTTATTTCCTCTTTGATGACACATTATCTTCATTCTTTCCTTTAGCTCTTTAGAATGGTTTCTTTTGTTTTTTGAACAGATTTAAAGTAGCTGATTTAAGACTTTTTAGACAAAAGTCTAGACAAAAGTAGGTATTTCTCAGGAACAATTTTTATTAACTCCTTTTTTTCTTGTGTATGGACCATACTTTTGTTCCTTTGTTGTATTGTGATTCTTTGTTGAAAACTGCACCTACAGAATAATATAATGTGGCAGTTCTGGACATCAGATTCTCTTCTTCACCCACACTTTCATAATTGGTTTTTAATTTGGTTAGTGACTTCTGTGAAGTAATTCTGAAAGTCATGTGTGACCACTGAAGTCGCTGCTCAGTTAGCTTAGTGGTCAGCTACTGATTAGAGCTTTCCTTAGATGCCTAGAATCAATAAGTCTTCCAATCTTTGCCAAGGATCTCTATGTGCATATTGGGGCACGCTTTCAGTGCTCAGGCAGGCAATTGACAACTCTGCCTTGGCCTTCACTTCCTGTTTGCATAGAATCTCAAGGTCAGCCAGAGGTAAGAACTTAGGGCCTTCTCATGTTTTTCCTGACCAGTGCTTTTGCCTGCAGATAGCCTTCTAGAATCCCAGGAAACCTCCAGACCTCCCATGGAAAGTTTTCCACAGCTCCCATGGAAGCTCCTAGCTTTTCCTTCTAAGCTGTTTGGTCAACCAATGTACCCAAACTGTTATCCTCCCTCAGGCAGCTGTGATATTAAACAATTGCCTCTGATTGTTTTCAGCAAATGCCCTTGAGGAAAAATAAAGATAGCTTTGCAACTGGAGTCTTCCAGGAAGGAAGGAAAGGAAAAATAATGACAATTCTTTAGGAAAGGGGCTTTGATGGAACTCAGACCCATTCTGCCCCCTCAGTGCCTGTCAGGCTGCTGGCTTCCATTCTAATAGCAGATGCTGGTTATTTAAGGCTACTGCAGAGTTAGGGAGGAGTGGATGGGAATAAGGCAAGTTAAAATGCCACAAAGCTCTTTTATTCTTACCAAGATTCAGCCATTTTTCTTGAATAAACATTCCACAGATTGCTGTAAACCTTTGGTTAATTTCTAGAGTTCTGAAAAAGTTGCTTCTGATGATTTTTTTGCCTGTGTTCTTACTGGTTTTATGGAGAAAAGGCTTTCTGATTGTCCTATTTCCACCATTTTGCTGACTTTTCAATGTATGTTGAGTCTTAGATTTATACCCCATGAATTAATCCCAAAGCAAGGGAAAAAAAAAGCCAGTCATGTCCACCAACATGTTTACCAGTGTTATTTATAATAGTGAAAAATTCAAAATGTTCTAAATGAGTAACATTAGTGGGGGAAAGCATGTAAATTCTGTGTCACACTGTTATGCAGCTGTATAAATGAAAGAGGAGGCTTGGGCAGTAGGATTATAACATTGAAGCTGTGACCCTTGGGTTCTAGAGTCAGATGGGCTGGGTTAGAGTTTGGCTCTGAGATTTATAGTAAATGACTTGTAGCAAATTAATTCGCCTCTCTAGGACTCAATTTCTCATCTATAAAATGGTGACAGTCCCATAGTGGTGCTGAGAGCTTTCACAGAAGGTGTCCAGGTGATATGCTTGGCTCAGCCATTGCTAACACTTTGCTAACACTTAGAGGATGAACATACAACCCAAAATCCTGCCATTGGAGTGCCCTTTCTTTTAACCTTGGTTTTTCCATGCATTGCCAAGGAATCTTTTTTTATTTTGGTTATAGCATACATAAAATTTCACATCCTCCTAGTTTATTTGCCATTATATCACTGTTATTGCTATCATTCAACAGAAAATTATTTATGATACATGATAGGATTATGGGTTGTATATTTTCTCTTTTCCATTTTATTTTTTATCAGTGGAAAAATAAATGTATACTCATCGTAATAATCTCTTCTGGGGCACTTGGGTGGCTCTACTGGCTAAGCAACAGACTCTTGGTTTTGGCTCAGGTCATGATCTCAGGGTCCTGGGATTGAGCCTTGCATCTGGCTCCATGATCAGCAGGGAGTCTGTTTGAAGATTCTCTCTCCCTCTGCCCCTCTTCCTGCTTGTGCTCTCTCAAAAAATAAGTAAATCTTTAAAAAAAAAAAAAAGAAGAAGAAGAAGAATGTCTTCTTAAAGAAGGAGGAGCTCTTCAGGAGGGTCCAGGTCAGAATACCCTCCATTAGACACTGGGGTGGTGGAAGTATGTTTCCAGGTGCATCTTCAAGGACTTTTTTTTTTTTTTTAAGATTTTATTTATTTATTTGACACAGAGAGAGAGCACAAGCAGGGGGAGCAGCAGGCAGAGGGAGAGGGAGAAGCAGGCTCCCCGCTGAGCAGGGGGCCCAATGTGGGGCTCAATTGCAGGACCCTGGGATCATGACCTGAGCTGAAGGCAGACGCTTAAAGACTGAAGGCGCCCCTTCAGGGATTTTTTGATAAACCAGTATTTCCTGAGTCTGTGCAGGAGGCTGGGATGTATTTACTGGTCTTCTTCAAGGGGGTCTTTTATTCAGAGTCCTGGGAGCTAGGGCTCACTGCTGCCTCCTCAGAGTGGGTTGTGAAAGTGGAGGTTAAAACCTAGGAGCATCCTTTTAACTTTTATCATTCAACCTAAGGGTTTCCCTGTGGGGCCTCCGTTTCCTCATCTGCTGCTCATCCATGCTGATGATCTCTGTAACTTGGTAGGGCTTGTTTTTCCATTTCAGGTTCCGAGGTGCACCGATTATACCCGTGGCGGCCAAGCCTGGGGGGCCAGAGGCCCCTGAAACAGAAGCTCCACAGGGCATCTCAGAGCTCATTGAGGTACTGTCTGCTTGAATCCAGGCTGGCCTCTGGCCCCGGCCCCACTCAGGCCCCTTGTATCCTGCTCAGTCTGAGAGGGAGAGAAGGGGGAGGCACCCCAGCAAAAAAGTCTGAGCTGTTCCTTTAACTACCACCCCCCCCAGGCACATGCATACCTTAGTGTACCCTTCCTCACTTCCCTCCAAAGAGTTAAACCAAAACAGAAGCAGAGGCTTCAGTCTCTAGCCCAAGGTCCTACCGAGCTGTCCACACCCTTGTAAGTCATTCTTTCTCCTTTCTCTTGTCAAATATCTCCACTCAGAGCAGCTCCTGCTTCCTGGGGCTCCAAGCCATGTCTTCCATTCCAGGCCTTCAGACTGTGCCAGTCCCCCAGTGTGTCCCACTGGCTGATGGAGACGGGCCCAGCAGCAGGGCAGTGCTGCTCAGGGCCTCGTGGTCTCCACTAAATAATGGCACTTCTGAGGCACGGGCTTTTCCTCCAGGCTCAGTGGTAGTAGAAGCAGGGAGGCAGCCCAGCCACCACGGGGTGCCCAGGGCAGCCAGAGGACAGGGTGGGTGTGGTGGGGTGGTGGTGATGCTGCTGTGAGGATGGCAGTGACCACAGTGTCCCTCAGTCGGAAGGGTGGAGTGGTGACTCTGGGGCTGGACACTGGGCCCACCACCTGCTCTCTGTGTGGCCTTAGGCACGTGACCTGCTCTCTCTTGCCTCTGTTCCCTCAGTTGTAAAGTTGGGAAAAGAACACTAGCTGTGGAGTTGGCGTGCAGGTTAGATGAGGTTAATACGTGTCCTGTGCTCAGAAGGGTGCTATATCAGAGTTTACTATGACAGCGACAGTGCTTATCACATACCAGGAGCTGTAGTGTTCTTTACACACCTCTCACAGTGGTCATGGACTTTCACAGTGGCGCTGGGGGGCTTACATTATTTATCCCCGTCTTAACCAGGGAAGAGTCTGAGGTTCAGAGAAATTAAGTAATTTGCCTAAGGTCTCACAGCAAGTATGTGGTGGAGCTGGCATCCAGTCCCAGATCAGTTGGGGTGTCTTTGGGATCCCCCTGCACCTGGACCCACAGAGCCAAGAACAGATGCGATCATGTGCACTTCCACCGTTTCTATGATTGCATGGTGCTGCTGCAACTGACTTGGCAAAGCAAACCTTTTCTGGCTGAGGCTTTTGTTACTTTTTCATTTGCTTCAGAGAGCAGTGGTCTGGGAGCCTTGGACAGTTGTTTTTATTAAAGCAAAATTCGCAAATGCTGCTATAAAAGATGTTTGTGTATTCCTTTAAGAAGCCTCTGCATAAATCCCAGGCCAAGCCTGTTTTGAATCTTTAGTCTTTTTTCCAGAAGAATTGTTATCACAAGGCTGAGAGTTTGGAACATTCACTACCAAATACTTTTTGACAGCCTCTTTGCTAACGAAATCCGAAAGCAGCCAAATAGAAGGAATAATGCAGTCTTTACTTTCCTTTGTTTATTGGGAATTAGCTCTGACATCCGCAAGCACGTAGACAGCATGAGGAAAACGGGCCGGTTGCGGCTGAAGCGCGCGGAAAGTGTCGGAGGAGCAGAAGCAGCAGCCCTGCAGACTGAGGGGGCAACACTGGCCCTTGGCAGACATTAGGTGGTCCCCCGGCTCTGCCTGGGCTTGGAGCTGCCACCTCACCCCCTCCCGCCCCGCCATACACAGCCGCAGCCCTGCTCACCCGGGGCCTTCGGGCCCCTGTGCTTCTCAGGCCCCGTGCCAGCTGCTGGAGGTACTTGGAAGGACTCAGGCCCTAGGAGAGAGACAAACAAGCAAATGCTCACAACAGCGTGTTAACGGGGGATGGGGGCGGGGAGCGCAGCCGTGCAGAGGGGGCCGAGAAGCCTTCCCAGGGGCAGTGTCTCCCCGGAGAAGGGGAGGCGAAGCTGGCTGGTGAGCTTGCAGGGCCTGCCAGTGGCTGGTGCCTGCTGTGAGAGGGCACGTGGAGGGGGATGAGGCTTCCCCAGTAGCTAGGGGCTAGACGATGACACATCTTAAATCCTGCGGGCTCAGAAGGCTGGGAAGGCCGGTGAGGTCCAGTCGATGTGCCCCAGGCTGTCGCGCAGCAGGCTGGCTCTGCTGCACTGTGGGGGAGGGCCCCGGCGCCGGCCTTTTGGGAGGCCGTTGGTTACCCCAGCGAGAGGAGAGAGGAGGCTTCTCCAGGTGCCCTTTTCCTTCGAACCCAGAGGAGCCAAGGGCATGGCGGCAGTCTGGGCTGCCATCAGGGAGCCGTCCGCTTCCGAGCGGGGCCAGCTTGCCCAGGGACTGGGCGCACCTTCTGCCCTGCTCCGCCCTGCCCGGTTCAGCTCCCCTCCCCGACAGTGTGTGGCACCAGCGTGTGGCGTCTCTTTTCTAGCTCCTGACATCCCAGATTTCCATCCCGACAAGAGACCCCTCGGGACCACTCCTCATGTCTGTGGACCACTGTTTCTCCATCAAAGGCCAAGGCACTGTGATGACAGGGACCATCCTCTCAGGCTCCATCAGCCTCGGCGACAGTGTGGAGATTCCTGCCCTCAAGGTCAGTCTTACCTTGTCCTTCGTTTTTGTTTGTCTGTCTAGTGGCGAGGGAGAGGGATGACTCCTTTGCCTCTCCAGCAGCTGAGCCTGCTGGGCCAGCTCCCTGGGGCTGGCCTCTGGCTCTGCTCTGCTCCCTCTTCTCTCCTACCCTGCCTGGATTCTAGAAGCACCACTCTCCCTAGTTCTCATAACAATACCCATGTATTGGAGGCCCATGATGTGCCGTGATGAGCCTCCTGAGTAGTTCTTTGTAGATGAAGAAATGGAAGCTCTAGAAGGTGTAGTGGGCTCAGGATCACATGGTCAACAAGTGAGGGTGCAGGGTGTACACTCCCTTTCTACAAGCTCATACCTCAGGCTGGCAAGTATACGTGGACTTCTTTCTGGGTACTTTTTGCCTCGCCACAAGAATTTCAAATTAAACACAATTACAATCTTGTGTCGCTCAGAGTCATACAATCTGGAGGATATCCAGATGAGTTTTATACTGGTAGTGACCACTAGTAGATACCATGTTATCCCTTGGAAGACCTGTGGGCAGCTGCGTGTCTCCCTATTGCCCCCACCTCTGGTAATCACTGGCCTGGCTCTGATCTGAAAGCTCTTTTAGTGACCTTGATAGTTCCCATCTTCAGTGGGCTTTTCTTGTGGTTTTAGTTTACTGGGGAAGAAACAGAGGCTCCTTGACCACCCTTCTCTTCAGGGGTAATAAAGGGTGGGCAATAAGGGCTCGTTAGAACCAGGCAGATCCTAAGAAGAAATCTGGGGTCCGGGGTGGCTGTCTAGTTCTCAAAGGAACCTGGAGTGCAGGGACATGGAACCTTGCACTTGGCCCCGTGTACTAAGATGCACTCACAGCCCTAAGTCAGTGAACTCGGTTTGCCTGCTAACTGGGAGTTCTCCCTCGAGAGCTGTGTTGAGACAGATGCTAAGACTGTCTGGCTCACTAAATGTATTAGGGTCCTCCTCAAAAACAGAACTAAAAAGACATGTGTATATATGTATACAGAGAGAAAGGGGTGTATTTTAAGGAATTGGCTCACATGATTATGAGGCCCAGCAGGTCCAAAATCCACAGGATAGGCCAGCAAAATGGAGACCCAGGGAAGAGTTGCAGTTCAAGTCTGAAGGCTGTTGGCTGGCAGAATGTCTTCTTCTTCCAAGGAGGTCAGTCTTCCTCTTCAGGCCTTTAACTGATTGGATGGGGTCCACCCACATTATGGAGAGTATTCTGCTTTACTCAAAGTCTGCTCCTCTTAATGTTAATCTCATCCAGAAAATACCCTCACAGAAATATCCAGAATAATGCTCGACCAAAGCTGTCAGTACAGTGGCTCAGCCTAGTTGACACATAAAATACACTATCACACTGTGGGGGAGAACCATGATAACAGTGGCTGCCCTGAACAAGGAGAGGGCAAGGGTACGTGTACCTTGTGTTGGCCCTTCCTGGTCTAGGATAGCCTGGGAGGATGTAGGAAAGGGGCATTTCAGGGATGAGAGGAATGACCAGGGCTTCCCCAGGTAAAGGAGATCTCAGGTTTCAATCACCCCGCTCCACTCATTTTATGGTGCTGTGATTGTTGCTTCCTTCTGCCGGGCTGGAGTTATTAGGGAAGAGTCTCCTGACCAGGGAGGACCAATCACAAGAAAAGCTTCCCCTATAGGCCTGAGACTGGCCAGGTTGCAGGGCTTCCTGGGGTGGCAGCAAGAGTTGAAGGATGAAGCCCTGCCCTTCTGAGTGTCAGGGCCTCCCCTGACATAGGACCCGAGTCCTAGGATCAGAATCCGCTCCTCTACTGGCTGTTGTAGATTCTCCTCTGAAGACCATTAGTCCTGGATAAACACCACTTAAATCAAATCCATGTTGCGCCAGGGACTAAAAGTGTAAATCTTAAAAAAATAAAGCACAAAATTAGGAAAATAAACCAAACTTATATTTAACAAAGTTAAGATTATTATAGTGCTGTGTGTTAATTCTCAGCTGGAACAGAGAATGAATCAAATGGTAAATTTCTTTGCCTTCTGGGTGCTCCCTGAAGCAGATCCCGGGGGGCCACCCTCATCCAGTATCCCTTCTGGCTTGGGAGAGGACATGTTTGCAGCCTGGGAGAGCAGCCGGGAGCAGGAAGGTGGTGTCAGAAGAGTTTGCTATGGGACATAGACTTTGAAGTGCAGTACCTGAGGGAGGAAAAGGTGTTTGATGATAACATCAGTGGCCACCATGCTTAACCAAAGTATAGGATGGGGGAGGGCCGAGGCAGAAAGAGTCAGCCACATTAAGCAGACAGGGATGTTTGAGTGGGGACATGTTCTGAGGTCTTCGGCCACTCTTTTCTTTTTTTTTTTTTTTAAGATTTTATTTATTTATTTGACAGAGAGAGAGACAGCGAGAGAGGGAACACAAGCAGGGGGAGTGGGAGAGGGAGAAGCAGGCTTCTCACCGAGCAGGGAGCCTGATGCAGGGCTCGATCCCATGACCCCGGAATCATGACCTGAGCTGAAGGCAGACGCTTAACCAACTGAGCCACCCAGGCACCCCTTTGGCTACTCTTTTCATCCTTATAAAGATGGAACTTGCCTATCAGGGTCCCATTACTGATCTGTAGTACTTGGGCACATGGAAGGTGCTTGGCAAATATAAATTTAATTCTCTTCTTGCTTTTGTTCACCCATTTCCCCCACCCTGCCTTTTAACTCTCTAGTGCTGTGTTATTCTCTAATTTACTAGGCAGGGAAAGCATAACTATAAGTAGTGAACTTAAATATGTGACTGAGGAATTTTCCAGTCAAAGTGTAGAAAGTGCAGCCTGCTTTCTCCATTGCTGCTTATAGTTAAATGTGAGATGAAAGGAGTGAATTGAAGGTGGAACTAAGGTAACTGTACTTGATGATTTGGGAGATTCTCAGCCTTTCCAGATTCCAAGTGATGCTAAAAGTAGGAAATTCACTTTGAGAAAGCACGCTCTGGAGAAGGGCAAACGGTGATGCTGGACAGCCCTTGCTGTGGAGGTTAGGGATGTGACTCATGGATCCAGTCAAACATCTCAGCAGAAACCAGGACTAGAGACGGGCTTCTCCAGGAAGGATCTGTGGAGAACCCTCTTGTTTAATATTGGAGATCCCCTTGACATACATGAGAGACCCACAAGGTTTTTGAGAATATTGTATCAGCAAAAACACTGCCAACCTGGGCTGAAAGGGACAAACCCGACGAAATGTTTAAAAAAAAAAAAAGCAGTTGGACTTCTGGTATTCTAATTGTTGGAAATGGACTGATAGAATTACTCAGCTAACTCATGTTATCTTTCAAGCAAGAGGGAGAATAACTCTAGGGGCAGAGCCATGGACACAGACAGAAGCCAGGGAGGCGAGCCCAGAGGCAGGGGCCAGTGAAGCCTGTGGGCCCAGGGGGTGGAGGACCGAGCCACAGAGGGTCATTTTCAGGCCAGGAAAGCTAATGGAAGTTGCTCTGTTGGATTTCAGATTTCAAATTTGCTTGAGTCCAGTGACTTATGTGTTCCCTTCATTTTTTCTCTGTGCCTCTATTTTAGTTTTTTTAAAAGATTTTATTTCTTTATTTGAGAGAGAGAGCACAAGTGGGAGGGAGAGGGAGAAGCAGGCTTCCTGCTGAGCAGGGAGCCCCACGTGGGGCTTGATCCCAGGACCCTGGGATCATCACCTGAGCCGAAGGCAGATACTTAACCGACTGAGCCACCCAGGCGCGCACCCCCTCCCTCCTCCCCGTGTCTATATTTTAAAGCAGAAAACTTGTTTTTGAGTTTCACACATCCACAGGTGGAGAGGCATTTGGCCCCAGGATGGGTCATACCTGTGCCTGATTAGATGGGTTAAATGATATTTTTGATCTGATGATACTTAGATGAGATTTTGCACTTACAGTATGCTATAATGGGGTGAGAAATTGGAGATGTTGGGATGTGGTGAAAGTATTTTGCACATGGGATGGATGTGAATGAAGTTTTGGGGACTTGAGGGTGAACTGTAGTGGGTAGAATTGTGGCCCACAAAAGCCGTGTCCACCTAGAAGCTCAGAAATGACCTTTGGAATAAGAGTCTTTGTGGATGTAATTAAGGTAGGGATCTCAAAATGAAGTCATTCTGATTAGGGTAGGTTCTTTATTCATTGGTGTGTGTCCAGTGACACAGATTCACAGAGGGAGGGCATATGTGGCCCCAGCCCGAGGAATGCCAGTGGCTGCCTGGAGCCACCAGATGCTAGGAGAGAGGTAGGGAAGGAGTTCGTTCTCAGAGACTCCAGAGGGGACCAACCCTGCTGACACATTGATTTTGGACTTCTGGCCAGCGGAACTTCGAGAGAATACATTTCTGTTTAACGCTACCAAGTTTGGTCATTGGTTAGGGCAGCCCTAGGAAATGAATGTGGATTTTGGATGGAAAGGACTGAAGTCAGAACATGCCTCAAGTCCTTTGCAGTTGTGGGCAGGCCTCTTCACTCCCCTGAGCTTTGGCTTTGTCTCGAGGGACGGCCGGTGTGCCGTGAGGGTGACGTAAGCTGCTCGCACATCGGCAGTACAGGTTAATGGTAGAGTAGGACTGCTACGTACTGGTGGCCAGCTCTGTTGCTTCCTTCCTTTCCTGTAAGTACCCCGGTAGGCGAGAAAACCTAGGCCCAGGCCTGCTAAGCAACCAGATAGCAGAGCCAGCATTTGAAGTCATTCCTCTGGCTCCAAAGACCAGGCTGTGTCTACTATATCCCCTGCCCCCAGAGCCCCCAAAGGGATGCCAGGGCCAGTGGCCTTTCCTCTCTGGGGCAGGACCCTCCCACCTCCAGAGCAGCTTTGTAGGTGAGCTGGGCGTTCCACTGAGGCCTCTCCTGGGCCACAGAGCCTATAAAAACACATTTCAGAAGCTCCTGAGGTCCAGAGCTCTTGACCTTCTCTTGCCCTCGCTTTCCACTAACCATAATTGGTGACCGGTGCCTATCGGGCACTGGGGACATTGCAGGGTGGCGGCTTTAAACTAGATGGCCCTCCTCCCAAACCTGGTGACATCCCTGTCAGATTTCACTAATCAACTTGGACACATCTGACCGCTTGAACTCCCTCAGAGGCAGGGCACAGCCATTCCAAATAAACAGTCACATTCCCCTCCTGGCCAGGGCTGGCCCGCCGGAGCCAGTCAGACCCTGGCCCCTGTCTCTGCTGCCTGTGTCCGTTCCCAGCTGGGGCCCATTAGCCGATAGAGGAAATGTTGGGGGAACGGGACTGGAGGAGAAAAACCAAATCCCATTTAGATCCCAGAATGGCGTAAACACCAGACATCCTGAGATTCGCCAGCCTCCTTCTCAGGCTTTTGGTTCTCCCGGTCCTCAGCCCGAGAAATCCCTCCGGTCACATCTGATCTGGGGATTTCAGGATAGTGATGTTTCCAATAGCAGTTGGCTATCGGGGTTGTCACGTCAGAAACTGTCAAGAGCCACAGACCATGGAGAAAGAGAGAGAGAGGTCTGGGAGTTGAGAGGCAAGTTCTCGGCTTCTCTGTATCTCACTAATTCATCCCAAATTGAAGCCTCACCGTGGTCCAGGGCCTCCGGAAGAGGGGCACTGTGGTGTGCGGACCACTAAGAATGGCGGACAGAAGGTTCCCAGCACTATGGAGGGACATGGGTTTTAGCTGATAACTCTTGTCTACTATATTGTTGCCATTCAGTATTCCTTTCCTTTCCTGTGGGGATTTCTCTTGTGGGGTACAGAAGTAGTAAATGGCAGGGCACCTCCCAGGTTATAAGGAAACTCTTCTTCTCAGGGCTGCTAAATGCGTTCTTGAAATGGAAATATGCTTCACAGCCCACAGTGTCCACTGTGAATGCATGTTTGTTTTCTGATGATGGTGACAAACATCTAAATAGATGCCTATTTAGTTGGTAAACCTGTTCGAGAAAAGTTCAAAATTTCGTAGCATATTCCTCCAAATTAGGTCCATATTCAGATTTATTTTTTTTCTTGTAAAAACCCCCAGAAAGGGAAAAAAAAAAGTCTTAAATACCACTAGGCATTGTTATTCTTACTTTTGCTTCCACCCTTGGGCGCTGATCACAAGGTGAGAGAAAGCTGTGACATCTGAAAATATGAATTTTCTCGCCCTAACAAGCCCACAGCCGTACCTCTGCCCGCCCTGCCCTTCCCCCACTCCTAGCAACCGTCCTCCCCTTATCCTTGTTTTTCACCTGGAAGCCTTGGTGGGCGGTGCCCCTACCCTGGAGCACAGGACCTCTTCCCTCTGGAATCCCTGTGTGCCCTCTGGCTAGTTAGCTGCTCCCTCGCAGGGGTGCTCTGGGTCAGCACTTAGGCACTGCCTGGCACTGTGTGTATCTCTCTGTCTGTCTCTGCCTGCGTCTCCCACCAAGCTCATCTCCTGGAGGGCAGAGGCTGGGTCTTCTCAATCTCTGTGCCCTTTGCACCCGTCCTAGGGGGAGGCCCAGATGAGGCCCCAGAAACTGTCTGATGAACAAAGCAGTAGGGAAAACCCAATAAAGCAAATAAGCTCTTTGTTTTGCAGTAGGATTTTGATTCCGGGTAGATAATGAACGGCCAGAGGGCTGGGTTTGGAGTGGCTGCTCCCCCAGCTCATGGGTCCAGATGGAGAAGCCTGGAACTGGACCGCTGGCAGCTTGCCGCCCTGGCTGTCTTCTTTTTGAGGCTCGCATCTTGATGCTTGCCCAGTGAGTAGCGCCAGAGATAGTCCTGTGTCCCAGTACTGGCACATTTTCAGGGAATGGTTATATGTTGGGGCCCAGGGCTACAGACCTGGATTTCTGGAGCCACCTGTGCAGACCCACTCTGAAGACAGCTGCTTCTGCTTCTGTGTCTCTTATCAAAAATGTAAAGCCTGGTCTTCATCCTTAATAATTTCCTGTTTCAGAAGATCTGTGAGGAAGGAAGGCCTTCTCTGAATTTGCTGTTTTCATGGTGGTTGGCTTTGGGGTGGAAACTCCTGGGAGTCCATTCTCTGTACCTGGGTGTCACATGTGCCAGGGGCGTAGAGCTGACAAAGCATAGGGAAGGACAAAGGGGAGTGAAGGAAATGAGGAGTGTTTTGGAAAAGCCGGGGCAAGGATGGGGAGGCAGAGGCAGGCATTGATCAGGAGGTGCCTATGGTCCGATCCCCTTTCACTTGGTGTCCTGCCACAGGGGGGGTCTCTGCCATCAGGCCCTTGCCCTCCAGCCTCCCCTGTCTCCCACTGGGACTGTGGCCCTCCCTGGCTCAGGTGCCCTCCCCCACTGATGGGTGGATGGACAGCAAGGGCTTTGCAGAGCCATGCTGTGTCCCACTTCTCCGCCGGCGGGGCCCCTGTCTCCAGGAGGAAATCTGAAGTGCCCTGTGTGGCAGAGAGTAGACTGCAGCCTCACCTTTGTCACCCCTCCAGCCTCAGTTGCTTTGTTTTTCCACCTACCTCCCCTCTACCCAAACCACCAGTTTGTTCTGTGTATTTATGAGTCCACTCCTGTTTGCTGGTTTGTTTGTTCATTCAGTTTTTAGATTCCACACATGAGTGAAATCAAGGCATTTGCCTTTTTGGGTGTGACTTCACCTCTCTTACTCCAGCCTCAGTTTCTCAACCCAGAGCCACACCAGATCTCCTATGCTTGGTGTCTTAGGCAGGGCCCTGTTGGCAAGTGACGGGAACACGACTCAAACACTCCTGGTAGGACAGGAAAGGGGCAGGCTGGCTTCCTTATTGAGAAGATGGGTGGGGCTGGTGCCTCCCTCCAGACCTGTTCTGTGTGGGCCACTCTCCCAGGCCTTGTCCCCCAGTCCATTCTGCCCAGAGGCTGCCCTTTCCCTGCCAGTGGCTGGTGACCCAGATCTGGCCAGGGAGATGTGAAGGGAGGTCTCCTGGGAGGGTTTCTCCTGCAGGGAGGGCTGTGACCTCTGAACCTGAGGGGGTAAGCACCCCTCTTGTTACCAATTTGAGGGGGAGGCAAGCGGATAGAGCCAGAGGAAAGAGGAAAACAGCCTGAAGAGAGACCCTGACAGGGCCCTGGGCTTGCCCTCCCTCAGCACCTGGTGTTGGGAGAGAAACAATGTTTCTTTACTGTTGAGTCAGGCTTGTCTGCAGTTTGAATGGGATCTCCTCGGCTGGCTGGACCTGTGGCCAGGACGAGTGCAACAGTCTGACTGGGTAGGCTGGATTACACATCCACCCCTGGAGCAGGGGTGGGGGGTCCTGGGAAGAATGGGCCCCCAAGGAAGTTGGGGTACTGATGCTAGAAAATAAGTGTCGGGGAGGCAAAACTGAGGATCCACACACTTGGTGTTCAGTCCTGCGTCCTGCTGCCTCGACAGCCTGGTCCTGGTCACAGAGAGGCTGAGCTGGAGTCCCTCCCCCCTCACTTACTCCTGGGGCAGTTACGTCACCTCCTGGGGCCTGTTTCTTCCTGAGCTACTCGTCAAGATTCAAGGACATTCCCGTACTGTGCCTGTAACAGGGCCTGTGCATGGGGATCGCTGTCTTTATTATTATCACATGCCACCCTGAATCTTGTCTTTCCCCCATTTACCATGTCTTTTTACTTGGCCCACAGAGCACAGTGACTCAGGGGTTGGATGGCCTAAGCTCAGCATGCCCTGCATACCTCCCCCGCCACCCTGAACACCACAGCTCTTCGAGACCTTTGCCTCTGCCCCGCCTTCCTTCTGGCTTGGGGATCAGAATCACCATCTGCAGCCAAGTTGTAATATCCTGTTGTCTCCCTAACGAGGCCCCAAGAAGGAAGGACAGGCGACAAGCGAGGACAGAGATTGATCTCAGAGCAGGCAGGGAGCTCAGGAAGGTTTCTCTGTGTAGATGCTGTTGTCAGAGATGTGTGCTCAGCATCCTAAAGATCTAGCAGGCTGCAGGATACCGCCTCTCTACAGGCCTTTTTCCTGTCGACTCTCTCCAGCTGGTCCTCACCCCTCAGTCGCAAGTGACTCATGTGTCATCCTGCATCAGCCCGTGGAGAAGACTGCAGCTTCCACTCCCAGAAGCCCTGTCTCCCTTTCCTTCTTATGTGTGTGTGTGTGTCTTCCTTTATTTCTGAGAATGATTTTCATCATGCTGATGTGCTTCTCTCCAGAGATGGTGCTGACACCGGCCGCCCACACTGGGGCCTGATTGCTCAGATGCTGGTGGCTAGATGAAGAAGGCTGCCACATCTGGCCTCACTGGGGTCCAACTTCTCTTAGTTTAGCCTCAGATGGCTTCTCGAAGTATGAGTTCTGAAACACAGCACTCTGTTGGCCTGGCCTGGGGAAGGAGCCCTAGAGCAGGTCACAGCTGTAGAATTGTTTGTTGGCTATCATTGAGTGGTACTGTGTCCCAGGGTCGGGCATAAGACCTCCTTGTGTATTCTTTCTGTGCTTCCAGCAGCTCTGTGGGAGGTGCTGTTGCCCTCCATTTTATAGGGCATACAACAGAGACACAAAGATGTAAAAATCTTCTATAAGCTGGGGTGCCTGGGTGGCTCCGTCGGTTAAGTGTCTGCCTTTGGCTCAGGTTATGATCCCAGGGTCCTGGGATTGAGCCTCACATTGGGCTCCCTGCTCAGCAGGGAGCCTGCTCCCCCTGCCCCTCCCCCCTCGTGCTTGCTCTCTTTCTCAAATAAATAAATAAATAAATAAATAAATAAAATCTTAAAAATCTTCTATAAGCTAATCAGTGGAGGACTCTGGAGTCAAACTCTGTCAGCCAGAGTCTGAGATGTATGCTCATCCCAGCTCCCTGGGCAGACATGAGGAAGCCACTGAACCCCACAATCCTGTCCCTCTCATATCAAATGAAGTTGTTGTGGAGATGAACCAGGGACCCTAGGAGAAGAAGATCCTGGAGCCAGGACCCTGAGATCATGACCCGAGCTGAAGGCAGATACTTAACCGAGTGAGCCACTCAGGCGCCCCCAGCTTATAGAATTTTACATCTTTGTGTCTCTGTTCCATGCCCTATAAAATGGAGGACAGCTTTAGAGTTGCTGCTTCATTCTGCCTTATCCTTCTTTATGGCTCCAGGAGACCCTCCGTCAGGGAGCTGGAAGTCCTGGGGCCGTCCTGAGGGCAGTTGTGCAGGCAGAGGGCACAGCCAGCTTCTGGTGCCTGGAGGGGCCTGAACCCACAATAACGGGCTGCGTCTGATCCTGAGCAGCCTTAGCATTCCCCACAGTCCTCTGCAGAGCTGACCCTGGCTCTCTTAGGCCTCAGTTGGAGTGGGGGAGAACTGGATGCTACAACCCCAGTGCTGTCCTCTGCAGGAAGGGTGACAGCCTGCGGCGGCTATGCAGCCCCACTCCGGCTTAGCTCTGCGCCCCTACAGAGGCAGGGCCCCTCGGTAAAGCTGCCAGCTCATCTGGTTGTGTGTGCTGTATGTTTTGAGCCTTGTGCTCAGGACCTTGTGGGCAGGTAGAGCCCCACTTGGGCCCTGGGTGACCTGCAGCCCTCCTAGCCCTTTTTGGGGATTCTAGTGCCTGAGGCCACAAATAAAACTCTGCCCCTGTCTGACAAGCTGCTTCCCCTGAGGGCAGGACTGGGCACTGCCCCTCTGAGGCATCTTGCTAACTAGAGCTCTTGTGAGGCTGGATGGATATCTTGGGATCCAGCCTCTCCGCGGCCCACCTTGAAACCTGAATTGGGCACCCCCACTGCCTGGATGTGCCCCGCCCTTCACAGCTGAGGGGCAGTACAGCAGGGACGTGAAGAGCAGGGTGTTGAGTGCCACTCTGCCTTGGTTTGTATCCCACACACCAGCTCTGTGACCACAAGGAAGCTACTTAAGCTCTCTCTGCTTCAGTTTCCCCCTCTATAAAGTGGGGATAATGTTACCTTCATCAGGGAGTTAGTGTGAGGATTAAATGGGTTCTAGAGCATTTCCAAGTGCCTGGGTTCCAGGGTGTGCTCAGTAACCATCGCCTGTTGTTACCACTATAGGAAGCCTCATGTCCCTCATGTCCTGGCCAGTGCCCTCCAGGTGGCACCTGCTGGTGGCCCCTTGGGGAGCAGACACAGAAGTGGCAGATGTGGGGTCAGAGGGGAGTGTGGCCGGCTTCCAGACCTCTCCTAAGGAAAGTGTGGGTCCCAGCCCATAGTGGCCTCACAAGACCCACAGAGTAGCCATGGCACACTGCTATCCCCCGCAAGTCGTCGTGTGAAAACCCCTAGAATGTATAAAAGCTTCTGAGTAAAATTGAATCCGTTTATTGTTTCCAGGAAGAGACCCTGATTTATTTAAAAAGAACACTTATGAGGGCTATGTTGTGGCCTAGGCACCGTGCCAGGGCAATCCCTGCCCACGCACCAGGCAGGAGACCAGGGTCTGGGGTCCTGGGTGTGAATGCTCAGCTCTGTGACCGTGGGCAGGTGGCTATCCTCTTTCCTACCAGGTCACCTTCACAGAGAAGTAAGAATCGTCCTCATATGGCACAGTTCCTCCTGAGGGCCTCAGGCAGCCGCTTTCCCAGGGCTGTTGACCCCACTGCAGTCAGGTGAGTATCACTGGGAAGCGCTCACTCAGCGCAGGGGAATTGGTGTAGATTCTGGAGCAGTGGCAGGGAGATGAATGCGGGCTTACCAAGACTTCCAGGGGTGCCGTAGCCCCCTTCTTGGCTGTGGGCTATAGCCGGTATGACGTGCAGGCATGTCATTGAGGGGGGTGGATAATGTGAGCTGGCAGCGAGGCTGAGAAGGCAAGACCTAGAACACTGGGGGCCCAAAGGGGGCTTCCTCTGTCAGGAAGTGGGCGCCCAGCCAGAGTTAGAGCACCAGCTGGAAGTGGGCTTGCTGCAGAAAACGCTCAGTCAGCAGACAGTTGACTAGTGCTAGGCTGTACCCAGTGCAAACATGGGTGCCGCCTGACCCACAGAGGAGGGTTTGATCTTTGGCCTGAGGTCCATTGCCTTTCTGCTAGGAAGCAAGTTCTGGTTCTCGCAGAAAGTGCGGCCATGCAGGTCTTGTGTGACCATGGAGATTGTACACGCACAAAGCCAGCCCTGCCTACTGCCTTCCCACAGTGCTATTGGTGCATCTCCTGTTGAGTCAGGTGCTGAAAGCAATCAAAGCCTGGGCTGACGCTTCAGGAGCCTACTGTGGGGTTGGGTGGCGTCAGGGTGGTGGGCAGGCAAACAGCGGTCCCCTCATGTGTTAAAGGTGCTGAGTGAGAATGGTGTCCAGAGCATGGGGCAAATACCCCAGGCGAGCTTCCAGCCCTGCTCCCCTGATAGGGTAAGCTGAGCCTCAAGGGATGGCAGAGGGCTTTGCCAGCCATTCCAAGCAAAAGAGTAGCGTGTGGTGAAGCCCAGAGATGAGAGAATGCCTGGTACATCTGAGGGAAACGTGACATTCATTGTGGCAGAGTCTGGGCAGAGGAATGCCCATCACATGGTTTTGGTGATCTTCAGAAGATCACCAGGAGGGCTGGGCTTTGGGACTAGGGAGGGTGTTCCAAAGGCCAAGTCTAAAAGAGGAGGCTCTAACAGCGTCATGTCCTGTGGTAATGTCCCGTGTGGCTCAAGAGTATGTCTTGTCCTGTTAGGGAGGCACTGCTATACCTAGAAATCAGGCTTGAGAGAAGTCTTCCGGGCGTTCTGGTGCCCTGCTCCTCTGCTCTGGGCCCTGTGCTCTGGTTTGTCTCGGGCCCCTTCTTGCCCTCCATATACTCCTGGTTTTGGACTCCAGGCTTGGTCCCCCTCATGTAGCCTCTGCTCCTGGCCTTCCTCCCCTTGACAGGAATTCAGGGCCTAGCAGGGGTCTAATCCATTATTTCTCACCCTCAGTGAGGGGTGGGCCATTCAAAATCACTGAGGATGCTTGTTAGAAAATCTTATTTCCCCTCCCTGCCCTGGCTCCCTAAATCCCAGTCCATGGGAACCAGGGAATTAATATTTGTGCTGATCATCTGAGGTCATTCTTATTATCAGGCAATTTGGGGAAACTGTGGGCCAGGGTTTGGGCTCTGGAGTTGGACAGACCTGGCTCATGTCCCTGATTTGCCACATGCCATATGGCCCTGGCACCACCTCCCTTGGCCTCAGCTTCCTCATCTACACAGCAAGGAGGTGTGGGTTATAGTGCCTGCTTTATAGGGTCACCGTGGGCAGTAGGAAGAGATAAAGACCTCATATAAAGTGGCCAGAATGTTCATTCAGTACATACATTCAGTACCTACTGTGTGCCAGGTGCTATGCCAGGTCATAGGGATAGAGGGTGGACAAAGCAGGTCACATTTCTGTTCTCCCAGAATTTACCTTCTAACAGTAGGGGGTATGGGCACATAAACAGCCTGATATACCTTATGGTAAAGTGATTGAGAACAACGGGGGTTGGGGACAGCATACAGCCCCTGTGAGGGAGAGGAGGGAGGAAGGGAGGGGAGAGGTCATTGAGGGCCTTGGAGGCCATGGCCAGGGTTTGGATTTCACTGTGAACACAGAGTTCACAAGGCTTCCTTTCCCCTCAGCTGAAGGAGACAGTGCCAGGCTGGCCAGGGCACCTCTCCCAGGCCCCCACCAGCCCCTCTGACTTGGCACCTCAGGGAGAGACAGGCCAACCTACAGCCTGTGGTGAGCATCCGTGGTGAGCCCCTAACTGCCCTGGCAGCCTTCTGGGGCTCTGCTGGGAACTTTTTGTTTTTATTTTTCTTGTTAAAGGAAAGTTGAGTGTTTCCTGAATGTGCATAAAGCCAATGCACCACTTAAATTGAATATTTATAATTCTTTTCTTTTAAAAAATAAAACAATAATAAAAATACCATAAACATTGCTTTAATTGTTCACAGGCTTCAACTTGTAATAATCATGGGGAAAGGGCAAGTGAGATGTCTTATTAAAATAAAGGCACTTGCCTGCTTTTGTTTGAAGTTTTGCTAAAATGCCTTATTATAACATGTTCTTGTTTAAAAATAAATTCCACCCATTCAGAGTTATTTTTTTCCTTTTGTCTTTCCAAAAGTGTTTAAATGAGATGATTCTGGGCAAGGGTAATTTGGAGAGTCTGAGCCAGCCTTTGTAGCACAGCTGAGTGTGGCACAGCTGTGGCCCCTGCCCCCCTCAGACCGCCCCGCCACCTCCTTGGCTGGCTGTTGGTGACAGTGTCTGTGAAGACATAAACAGGGGAGGATAGATGAGGATGAGTCCCCGGTCTGTAGGACTGCCTCTGCCAGCCCTGCTGCCAGCACATGCCTTCCCTACCAAACACGCGCATGCGTCATTCAGGCCCGAGCCACGTGTGCCTTTCGGGGCCTTCTCAGGGCACGGTAGAGTCTCTGAGAGCAGAGAGCAGAGGAACTGACCTAGGCTGAGGGTCAGAGCAGACTTCCAGGATCTGAAGGAGGAGGAGGACTGATCTAGGAGAAGAGCTGAGGCGTGGGTATACAGAGTGCCCCAGGCAGAGGGAACAGCAGGGGTAAAGCCATCTCCTGTGGTGGGAGGTAACTTAGGGAATTTGAAGACCTGCAAAAAAGGCATTTTAGCTAGAGCTCAGAAAACAGAGCGCCAGAGCAAGAGGTGCTGTAGAGGTAGGTGGGAGCAGACCACGTAGGGTCTAGAGATTGTAGTCTCTTCAAGATTTTCATCTACTTTAGTCATACAGATGGTTTTGAAGGGTGGAGTGTGTGCGTCATGTGTGTGCTCGTGTATTTATTGCGTGTTGGAGAGACAACCAGTATGGAGGATGGATTCCAGGGGGCCAGGAGTACCTTTCTGGGGCCCTGTCAGGAGGCTGTTGGAGTGGTGCAGGCAGACTGAGGTCGCTTGGGCCAACCTGGTGGCTGTACAGTAGGACACAGGGATATTTAGGAGGTGGAATTAACAAGACTTGGCGATGAAGTAGCTATGGGGAAGGTGGAAGGGAGAGGCATGTCCAAGACAACTCCCAGATCTCTGGCTGGAGCAGCAGTCTGGGCAACGAAGCCATGACTGAGAGGGGAGCCCTGGAAGGTCTGGGGGTGAGGGTGGAGGCAGAGAGGGGAGCATTGGCTGGGCTTTAATAAGTTTGAGGTGTTTGGGGGCCTCCAGTTGGAACGGAGGTCTAGGAGGCAAGCTGATACAGGGGGCTTCAGCTCAGAGAAGTTTGGGAGCAGACACGAGTTTGTGAGCGGTTGGTGTACCCAACCTTTGCAGCTGGGGCCTCTGGCAAGGAAAGATAAAGTTAAAAAGCGAGCTTTTGCTGTTTCTTCTAAGGTTTTATTTCGATGTTTAAATGCTCCCAACCCTCCTCTTGTTCTCGGCTTGGGAGCCTTCCCAGTTCTGAAAGGTGAGGGTCTGAGTAGCTAAGGCTTTGGCATTTGGGGATAGAGGGGAGGGTATTTGTGGGGACAGTTGCCTTTTTTCAGATCACAGACACCAGGGCCAGCCTCCAGAGGAGCTGCCCTGGCCTGCCCCAGTGCCAGCCCGGTGGGCAAAGCGCCCCACAGTGGGGAGGGCCAGGCATGCCCCCCAGCCTCTAAGATGCTGCCGCTGCGAAACAAACGGGGTGACTGGGCGGAAGGTCAGGAGTTTAAGAGCTTGTTTTATTCAAGACAGGGTAAGAGACAGGACGGGGAGTGCGCGGGTTTTATATGTGGATCCTGGTATTTTCTTTTGAGTCGGGGCGGAGAGTGGTTGGGGCAGGGAGGGAAGGCAGCCCGCCAGAGGGAACGTTGCCAAGCAGAGCGCCGCTAATGCGAACCAGAAGGCAGCGGCCCATCTCCTGGCCGGGCTTAATGCAGTCCTTGCCGGCAGGCGGGCGGGCAGGAAGGCGGCCTGGGCAGTGGGCTGCTTAACCCTTCGGCTGCTGGGCCACCAGCAGGCTCCCCCACCTCAGCACATGGATGTTGGGGCCCCGTGATTCGCAGTCCCGGGCATTGTAAGATGTTTAGCAGCATCCCTGGCCTCTACCCAGCAGATGACAGTAGCACCTCCTCCCCAGCTGTGCCGACCAAAAGTGTCTCCAGACATTCTACATGTCCCCTGGCTCTGGCCTGCACCCCTTAGGGGGCCGTCCCTGAACACACCACTTCCTTCTGTGGGGGCAATGACCGGGGCGAGCATGTGGGGGACATTTTTGCAGGAAAGAAGTGGCCATAGGGCCTGAGGGGAAGTGTGACTAGTCCAGGGTTGCATGGCTAGTAGGAACTGGGATATGAACTCCTGTATTCCTGGGATTGAGAGCTGGTCTTGCACCCCTCTCTGCATTCCCCAGGCACAGTCGGCTGGGGGACCAGAGGACCCCATAACGGGATCTCTGATTGTGAGTGGGGGTGACGAAACATCCTCCCTCCTTGCTTCCTGGGAGGACCGATGACTGTGTCTTGTTTTCTCTGCTGTCCCAAGTGCGGCCGCCCAAGAAGACGTGCACGGGGTGGGTGCCGCAGTGCTGCTTGTGCTGGGAGCAGATGGAGCCAAGCTCTGTGTGCCCTGACAGGCGGGTTCGTCCGAGCCGTGCCACGCCACGCCACGCCACCACTGAGAACGTGACCTCAGTGTAGGTGGGAAGACTACCGCTAGAACCATCACATCCACAGCGGTAGACATTCTGGTCCGTCTCTTCCTCTGCCCTTAATAAACATTTTGTAAATAAATAGGATGCGTATATTGTTAAGTGAAAAGCAAGCCTCGGAACCGTGTGTCTGATTGGTCTCGTTTATACAGGAAAACTGTGTACATGTGTTTGTATATAGATGCGTCAAAAGATCTGAAAGGAGACACCGCCAACTGTGAATAGTGGTTACATCTTGGGGGAGTGAGGGAAGGTGGAATTTAGGGGGCTGCAAGAGAGTTCTCATGTCCTAGCCTATGCACTTGGTGTTCAGATCTTTTACAACAAGCTTGTGTTCGTCTGTTTCAGGTGTGGCTCTTATGAAAGAAAAAAATACAAAGAAACAGAGAAAGAGCAAATTTTGTTCTAACCTTCCCTGCTTCTCTCTCACTTCCCCTGTGCCCTCACCCCGCTTGGGTCTGGGATAGCCGTTCTCCCTGGGGTGGCCTAGCTCTGCTGTGTTTCGGGAAGGCCGCCTCCTCCTCAGGCAGCAGGAGCGAACAAACGGGCTCCTGCCGCCTTCCTGCAGTAGGACTGGCGGTCACCTGGGCCCTCCTCATGGATGACCTCGGCCCAGCTCCCGGCTCCCTGCCCCTGGCCTCCTGTGTTGGCTCAGTGCACTCAGCAGGTGCCATGATCTCCACCTCAAGCCCTCTCTGGCTGTTTTAACCCATTTCTCCTGGCCTTCAGCCCCTCCTCCTCCCCGCACTTCTGCTCTCTCCATACTCCCCTCTCAGAGGTGCAAAAAAGGCCTTGCTTCGTGATCTTTTTTTCCTGCTGCCTCATTGCCTCCTGCGCTTCAGCATGTACAAATACTCTTGTCCCTTTCACAGCCATGTCCGGCCTTCCTGACAGTATCCAGGAAGACCAGATCACTGCTTCCGTTCACCTGCTCGGCCTCAGCCTCAGCCTCAGCAAACTAGCCTTCGCGGTGATAACAGCGATACGCTTCTACTTATCAAAAGCCTTCTCTCTCTCAGGTACCATAGCAGGTTCTTTTCTCTCGCTTCTCCATGACCCCACAAAAGATGCATTTGCTCCCCCATGTAACAGGGGAGGGCAAACCAAGGCCCAGAGAAGTTGGGTTGTTTGTCCAGGCTCACGTGTCTCTGACATAGATCTGGCTCCAGAACGTACACTCTCTCCATTGGGCCCGCGGGCCTCTTCTGTGAGCTTGCAACAGTTTATAGCATCTTTGGATTTGAGCCCTCCCTGTCCTGGCTTTCTTTAGCTCCCATGGGGATCCCTGGGAGTATCCTTGCCCCTTCCAGCAGTGCTTGGCCTCAGGCTCCGCAGACTTCCTGGGTCACCCTTTGTCTTGTCTGAGCCTGTGGCACTTGAAGAGAGGAAGGGTTTGGTGTGATGTGGTGTGGGTTCTGTGGCCAACTGCAGCCCAACTGTGGTCACAACAGTGCCCCAGAAATGTGCTTTGTGGGCAGATGTGAGCCCTGCACTTTGGGAGTGGGGAGAGGAGGGGTGAGACAGTGAAGAGAACGGCCCCTTTGGAGGTTCTAGAACCTCAAGAAGCCAGGCAGTGAAAGGGCTGGGACCTGGTGACAGGAAGCTCTTGGAGCGTTTTCACTGTGGAAACACCAGGATGGAGAGGAGTGTGCAGGTGTGCTCTGTGTCTTGCTGAGCTGGTGGCTCAGAGTCGGGGGCTAGCCGCGTGGAGCCCCCTGCCCTTGGAGGTCTTGGCCCAGCTTGTGAAACTGTCCAGGGACAGGTGCCTTCTGTGAAAGGTGACTGGGTGTTCTTCTGTGGGCCCAGCACCGGGCTTTGTGCCTTAGCCCTTGCTGTGGGGCCCTGAGTTGGCAACTCCAGCTCCATGACCCTCGGTGTTTTGTAGTTCAGGGTGGGTGGGAAGCCAGTGAGTCCTGTTGAGTCAGTGCTGGAGTGGGGTCCGAAGCAGGCAGTTGCAGACCTGGTTCTGTCTTGGCCTTGGGTCTGAATGGATTTCGATAGGAAATGCCTTGGGAACTTGGCCATCTCACCCAGTGGGGACTCTGAGACTCTCCAGTGCGCTGCCCCCTTGCTCCCACTGTCACCTGTCCTGCCAGGCCCATTGGAGCTGGCTGGAGGGGAGAGAGGGGGCTCTGCCCTTTCCTGCTGCGAGCAGAGTCCTGGCCTCCTGGCCCTGCCTTGTGGTCTGAGCCAGTGACCTGAATGAAAAGCCAGTGACCAATGGTGGGAAGTGGGTGGCCTGTCCCATTCCAGGCCATAAGTGCATCAGTTCCAACCTCCTTCCCGGCTGCCGGCCTCGGTTCACAGGGAGCCCTCTGAGGGGCTTTTTGATGTGCACCATGGATGTTTGGCTTGACCAAGTTTGTTTGCTTAAGCATTACTCTTGCCAGTTCATTCGGACCTTCTCTTTCTTTTAAAAATATGTTGCTTGCCAAAGGTTATTTTGGATCTGTTTTTGTTTATCAGGTAGAATTGTTCCAGCACAATTGAAAGCAGACCCACATGTTGACACGCGCTTGAGCTGCTTGCCAGGACACGCGCGTACAGGCACACACAGGATCTGTGGAGAATGGTCCAGGGCCCCAGAATATGCATGGCTCATGAGTAGGGTTAGGGGAAGTCACCTCTTTCACTGGGGACTCGTAGTTTAAAGATGTTCATCCTCTAGGTGCTCGCGATGGCAGGATTTCAGGTGCAGAGGAACTAGGGTCTGTTACCTCTTGGGAGAGGGAACATGGTAGGTTTGATGTAGCTTTGGGATTAGGCTGGAACCTTGTCTCTGCCATGGCTGTCTGTGGACCTGCCTGCTCTGGGCCAAGGCTTCCTACTCTGGGGCCAGCTCACTCCACCTCACAGGCCCGCTATGAGGCCTTTGCCGGATGTGGGAGACAGCTCTGGGAAGCAAGCAGGGCTCTCTGCAGTCAGCAAGGGTGAGGGAATGGAATGTGCAGCTCTGTACTTGTGGTTCCTATTTGAGTGAGTGGCCTTCTCTTGTGGATGCAGTTGAATGTGTCCTGCCAGTAGACTTACCATGCGTTTCTTCTGAAAATAATCTGTCTCCATTGGGACCTGCTCTGTGTACACAGGGCTACTCAGCAGAAAGCCCTTTCTGGAGCTAACCCTCCCTTGCTCCCTGGGCCCCATCATACCTGGGAGGCACACAGAGGGACGGCGGTTAAGGTTACCCTCTTTTCTACCCCAGGCTGGCAGCTCAGCATGTCCTTGGAAGGGGGCATTGTGCCCAGAGGGGTGGGCTTATTAGCTTGTTGGTGTTTGGTTCCTGGTGATAGACGCCAGCTCAGGTGAGCACACATAACAGAAGAGAATCTGTTTGTCTACATCACTGACAAGTCAGGGTACTCCTGCTTTAAGCACGCCTAGTCTAGAGGCTAGAGCTCAAAAGCTTTAATCTCTTTCCATTTCTTGACTTAACTCTGCTCCATATGGCTTTGCCCTTAGGCAGACTCTCCTTGTAGAAGCTATGGGCAGCTCCAGGTCAGCTTTCTCTGAGCTTCTGTCCGGCCCCTCTTTCCTGGCGATGCTGCAGTAGTGAGTGGGATCCCCAGGCCTCAGGGGTCCTTGAGCATTAAAGGCCCGGCCGGCAGGCCAGCGGGGACCCTGCTGTACGTGGGTAGTCGACCCTGGGCTGGCGACAGCTATGTGACACTGCCATCACCCCCGGTCACCCCCGGCCCGCGGCAACGCCTGTTCCGTTGCCAGTCTTAGACTAACAAAGGTGCTCATATTGGGAGTTTGGAGAAAGCTTCAGTCCCCCCAAACGGGAGGGGAAAGCTCACATTTTAACATTTTCTTCAGATTAAATAAATAAGTAAATGCTTAGCATTAAAAATTCAACATTATTAAAAGGATATTAAACGACCTGTAGTCCCAGCCCCTGGAGAGAAGCCTTGATACCCTTTGTCAGCACCCCTCCTGAAGCTCTTGTGAATCCACAGACACATGGACCCAGTATGACATGAATGGCGTCATATTTATATGCTGCTGTGTGTCCTCCATCTCCTCCGCTCCCACACAACCTGGACATGGTTCCTTTTCAATAAATAGAGATCATGTAATCATGAAACCGACTGTAAAGCACAAAAGTAATTATGTTTTATCTGAGTTTGGGAATCTTTCTAGAATGTATTTTATACTCCCCTCTTGCCTTGAACTACACAATTCTTCCTAGAATACTGTGTATAATTTCATCTTTTCTTGATGACTCAGCTTGTTTTGATGAACCAGTTGATACTACAGGATCGGAGCTGTTGAAATGTATGGTCTGTTTGTTCCACCAAATAGCTACGTTCAAGTAGGCCCTGGAGTCTGTGGTGGCCTGTCCAGTGGGAGGGTTCCTGGCATGGTGCGGGCTGCCCTATGACAGGGGCCTCACAGAGGCCAGGGTGGGAGCAGAGGGTCCGAATGGGCTTCTGGTGCTCTTCAGGTTGCCTTATCATGAGGAAACCCTTTCCCATTTGTCTTTGCCTCAAGAGCATAGGGAAGTGCTAAAGGAGTGTGAGCAGCAGGGAAGGGAGGGCAGTGCTAACCCCCCTGGCTGGGTAGAGATCTGATTGGAGGCCAGACTGGGTGTGGGGAGGTGAGGATGTTGGTCTGATCTAGGGTGTTACTGGGAGAGAGAACAAGCCGGGTTTTGGATGCGCCCATCACACGGTAAGGCTTCGTGATACCCTGGGTACGGGGCAAGAGGAAGGGGGAGGGCCGAAGGTGACTCGTTGATGAGGCAGGTGGTGGCACTGATGGTGTGGGAAGACCGGGTGTGGGGGCGAGAAGGTGCACCTGCTGCGGTACATGGATGAGGAGAACGAGGCGCTCATTAAGCGCTGCCTGGGGCAGGAGTCGTGCTTGGCTGCTGGTCACTGAAGCGATGGGCAGGGTGGTATTAGCTGGAGAGTTTAAGAAGAGGCCTGGCCTTTTGAAGAACTGTGGCATGTAATGACTGGGCAGAAGGGGACGAGCCTGCGGAAGAGCAGGACTGGCCAGAGAGGCCTGAGGGGAGAGGGAGAGAGCCAGGATTCAGAGGCTGTTGTGTCCCCACCCTCTCTCCCTTTGTACTTCCCCTCCTTCTCCTCTCCCCGCCTCCCTTTCCTCCTGTCCTACCCCCACCCATCACAATGTCCACTTCCTCCTTGTCCACCTGGAGGACCTTGTCCGCCTGCAGGATCGTCTGCGTTGGTTCCATTCTCTCGCCACCCAGGGTGCTCGCCCACTCCCTCCGAATCTGTAGTGCGTTCTCGACTGTTTAGCTGTGGTTTTCTCCCTCGGACAAGCATGTGGACACCAACCCAGCTCTCCCAGCACACACACATACTTAGGCAGCTCCTGTCTGGCCTCAGGGCCAGTTCACATCGTCCTGGAAAGTACCTGGCACCCGGCCACTTGCCACCCTTTTCCTGCCTGTTCCCAAGTCTGCGTATTACCTGTACTGTCATGTACTTCCTATTAGTTTAGCCAACATACTTTAAAGATTTTTATATTTAAAAAGGGAACTTAATAATAGCCATGAACTCCCGAGTCTGCTCTGCCATTTATATTCTTTTTTATCTGGAATTTGGTATAAATATTTCTCCCACATATGTTTGTACTCACAAGTAATGTATAACATTGTTTCATTCATTTTAAAGCTATGTACAAATGGTAAGGCCCTATATATGTCCCACTTCAGGCTTGCCTTTTCTGTTCATCGCTGTGATGTTGAGGTTTGTATTTGAGGTTTTGGCTCACGAATTTCTACTGCTGTGCAGTGTTCCATTATGATTCGACTATAGTTCATTTATCCGCTCTTTTTCTTAGTGGACATTCCAGAGCATTTTGCAGCCTTCTCTTACGGCTCCTGCACACACACACTCTCTTGTCTGTTTGGTGTCTTCTCCAACCTCATTTCCCCGCCGCTAGCTCTTTCCCTAGCTCTTTCCTTCGGGCAGAGCCAGTGTCTTTATCAAAGTTGGGCGGGGACGTGAGCCTCCACCTCCGTGAGGGTAGAGTATCTATGGATTATTTGGAATTCTTCATGGGAGATTTATTTCTTCTCGCCATTTATTCAGTATTTATTTTTTTATCACTGCAGGCCATTGATATGTATTTTATGCTTTGGGTTATAATCTAGTACTGTATTCTTTGCTACTCATTGTCCCAGCCTTGGTCCCTGGGAGCTCCTCCAGGCTGGTTCCTTTGCCCCTTGCCCAGCCCCCATCCTTTTGCCTTTTGAGCATTTCCTGACTTTCTGGCACCATGAGATATTCCAGGCTGCTCTCGTATGACCCCTGTTGCAGTGCTGGAATCTGCCATTTCTCTGAAGGAGTCCCATTCCTTTCACTGGAGAATGGTATCAGAGACCAAGGTCTGGAGCTGCCTGTGTTTGTTGCTACTAGGGTGTCATTGTTTCTAGGGCCTCTCAGTAGACAGAGCGTGGAGATGTATGTGTGTGTGCTAACCCATACATGCGTGTCTACAATTCTAGACGCAGATGTCGCTCTCCGCCCGGATCTATGTCAGGCTACACATGAGTTCATTCTGGTATCTCTGCCGCTAATCGAGTACACAGGGATCATTCTAGCCTTTCCTCCTTGCTTGTCTGTTACCTCCCCCCTCCACGGTGACAAGCCTCATACTTGCCATCCACCATCCACTTCTGCATTCAGCCTCTGTACACCTGGGCAACTTTTACTAGACCATGAGTCCCTGCCCCGGGGGTTGTTTTGACCACGGTCGCCATGGTTCCTGAGCCTCATCGGTGGCAGCAGGAACATTGCTTTCATGTAGACATTTTGAGGTGCAAACCCTGAAAGCTGATTTGGCAGACATAGTGAAATGTCGGCCTTCACCCTGGAGCCTGAATTGCCAGCAGGCTGAGGAGGAGGTGTGGTTGGGAGTGATGCAAAGGAGAGCAGGCGGATTGGCCTGCTCTGCCCACTGCTGCCAGGGGCTACCCAGAGGCAGGCCACGGTTTGAGGAAGGACCGAGACCAGGAGTCGAATCAGGGAGCCCTGGGAAGCCTAGGTCCCAGCAGACAAAGTGCGTTCACTAGGAGAGATCAAGGAGGCTGGGGAAGAGCAGAAGCTGATTAACAGCTGCACCGCCCTACCTACCTGCCTTGGCTTCCTTAAGGCCTCAGCACACCCTGGAGTGATTGCTATGGAAAATGAGGCTGGTTGTAGACAGAAGGAGGAAGGGATGGCATGGAGGGCTGAGGGAGAAAACCCCAGAGTTTGGCCTGCCTGGGTGCTAGGCTGGGTAGTCTCTCTCTGGGAAAGTCAGCCCACAGGCCAGAGGCATCCAGGGGTCAGCGGGGACAGGTTCCCTCGGGCTACTGCCAGATGGGGAGTCAGTAATTACAGCACTTAACTTAATGTTTGTTTAAAAAAAAAAAAAAAGGTATAAATAAATAAATAAATGGTAATAACATTCTCATGATAGGAAAAAATCCAAACTATATAAAAGACGTAAGGAATGCTTTTCACTCTTATACCATTTCTAGTTTCTTTCCAGAAATAGTCCATGCACATTCAAGCACATCCATGTACATTCCCTACCCCCTGTTTTTTCTTTATAGTAATGATACCATAATGCACATTGTTTTGTACCTTGCTTTTTTTCCCGCACAAAAAGTCTGTCTTGGAAGATATTTTCATGTGAAAACAGCTAGGTTTCTCGCCCCCCCCTTTTTTTTAACCACTGCCATAGTGATACTATGTACAGATGCCCCTTCATTTATACTGGTGTTCTAGTGATGGCCACATCTGTTGCTTCAGATCTTCTGCTTGACTTTTCTGTTTCTTGTCTTAATGTGTAAACTTATGGTGCAGGTGCATTTTGCAGTTACTTTGGGTGAGTGGTTTTTGGTTTATAAAATGTTTTCACAGGATCCCTGGGAAGTGACTTTGGCAGATACTCCAAAGACAAAAATTAAGGCTTTGACAAATGATGTTTTGTTCAAGGTCATAGAAGTGCTAAATGGGAACTTGAGTCTGGGTCTCCTAACTCCACATCCAGTGCCCTTTACACTATCTTCTAGACCTGAGGGAGAAAGAATGTGTAAATTCATACATAAGTGATATATGCCGAGCAAAAGACCAAGTCCTGCCTCTGTCAACAGGGATCTGCACATCAGGGGTCTGTGGATCAGGGTTGTTGCTGAGGTGACTCATCCCTGGGGTCTTAGCATAGGGCCAGACCCGGAGCAGGGGTCAGGAATCCCTTGTTGAACACATGTGCACCCATGGGCCCTGGGATTTGGGGTTCACTGGGCCATTGGCTTCAGGAAGTGCTCGTGGAATATGGCAGTCTGCTGGTATGTTGGGGTTAGATGGGGGATCTCTATGTTATCCTTCTTGGGTGCAAGTGTTTATTTCACCAGAAGTCTCCAAATGGAAGTGTTCTGCCCCATCATTATAGTAAACTGGGTTTCTGTGAGGAGACCTGAAGATCTGCACTGTCAGACTAGGCTAGCGCAGACAGCTCAGGCATTTTCCAGAGGCTTATTAGTAAGTTATATGTAGTCAAGGGATCTCCTGTTTGAAACATTTGCAGTTCCTCTTGTGTTCTTTTGTGCCTCAATGTATGGGACTATCAAGAGAAGGTGATGGTGACTGTCCCTTGGTAGCCTTTTCAGCTGGGATAGTGACCTACAGAGATGAGAGGTCAGAGTCTGGCGGTGGAAAGGGGTGAAGGGGATATGCGCTAGCTTCCTTGCCAGTGCAGGGTAAGTACTCCTCAACCCATGCCCCACATATTTTCCCTCCTGAGGCAGCTGCGTCTTAGCCATTTGGGCCTAAGAAATGCTGCCATTTTCTCTTGATACCACCAGTTAGCCTCTTAGAACTTTTCTTTAATGGCCCAAATGCTGGCCCCTGGATGTTCAGAGTGTGGATGTCCCCCTGTATAAGAACCAGTTTACAAACACCTGGAAGCTCCATCACACCTTTCTTTCCACATCCTGCACATTAGTGCCTTCCAAAGTCTTTCTGAGATACAGGTTCTGGAGCTGGGTAACACACTCAGGTGCCCTTCGGGGCCTGGCAGGGGCCAGATGAAGGGAAACAGCACACAGGAAGATGGGCATCTCTATGCTCTATGTAAGTGACAGAGACCCCGGTGCACCCGAGAGCCACTGCCCACCGCTCAGCTACCGGGGATGTCGAGCCAGCATAGTCACGGCATGTGACATATCCCATTTTTAAATATAGGCTCAAGGGGTTTCTTTGGTCACACAGCGTGCATCAAACTGTCCACAGCCTGCATCCTGCCCTTGGGCTACATTTGGGAACCTTTGCTCACCCTTCTGCACCACCCTTTGGTCCATCCTTTTGCCACATTACTGTGGGGCCACCAATATGGTAGAATAAATATGTTGCTCATCCATTAATATGCTTATTGACCATTGCTTACCTTTTTGAAATCACTGCTCAATTCCTTGACACATTTTTATATTGGGTTGTTTCCCTTAGAGTTGATTTGTAGGAGTTCTTGTAAATTTGAATATACGTCCTTTGTCAGATAATGTGAGATTATTTCTCCCAGTCAACAGATTGCCTTTCCATTTTCTTAATGGTGTCTTTTGAAGGCTTTCAGTTTTGATGAACTTAAGTTTATCAGTATGTAATTTACGGCTTGTGCTCTTCTTTTTTGTGCCCTAAGAGATCTTTGTCTTTGCCTACTCCAACGTTAGGAAGATAATTTTCCTATGTTTTCATCTAGAAGCTTTATAGTTTTAGCTTTTATGTTTAGAATCTGTGTTCCATCCCAGATTTTTTTTTATTGTGCAGGGAAGGGATTGAATTTTTTTTAATGTTTAATTATTTTAGTATTACTGAAAAGATTTACCTTTTCCATTGAATTGCCTTGGCATCTTTGTTGAAAAAAAAAATCAAGCGCTGAATTTGTGTGGATCTGTTTCTGGCCTCTGTTCTGTACTCTTGAACTGTCTACTGAACCGTTCTGTACTCTTGAACTGTCTATTCCAATCTCATGCTGTTTTGATTACTGTAGCTTTACAGTGAATTTTGAAATCACATAGTCTGAGTCTTTCTTTTGTACTTTAAAAATATTGTTTTGGCTCTTCTAGCCCCTTTGCATCCATATAAATCTTCAAATCAACTTAATTTCTTTTTAAAACAATGTGTATTGGAATTTTGATTGTCATTGTGTGGAACCTATGGAACACTTTAGGGACAATTGACATAAATATGGAGTATTCCAATCCATGAACATGGTGTATCTTTTCATTAATTTAGGTGTTTCATGTCTCTCAGCAACTTTTTGTAGTGTTAAGTGCAAAGTCTTGCACAACTTTTATTAAATTTATTACTAAGTATTTTATTTGATGCTATTGAAAATGATACTTTTGCCTGGGCAGCTCAGCTGGTTAAGGGTCTGCCTTCGGTTCAGGTCATTCTGCTGTGGTGAGAGGACAAATGTTTTATGGTTTCGGTCTTTTGAAGTTTATCGATAATTCCTTCATGGCCTATCTGATGACTCTGGGAATGTGGATTAGGCAGGTGAGGCAGGTGCCGGGGTCCTGGGAGAGGAGAGTTGTGGATGTATAGGGGAGCAGCTCAGAGTAGAAAGGGTTCCTATGGGGACATCTCTCCTTCCTCCTCTAGTTCTGTGTCTGTTTACTTCTACTAGATATCTGTATTTACTGCTGCCTTTCCAAACTTCCCTTATAGTATCACAGGGCTTCAGTAAGGACTCAGGCTTTAGCGTCAGAAAGTGCTGCCTTAGAATGCCACTTCTGTCCCTTTCTGGCTAGGTGACCTTGGGCAAATGACTTCACCTTTCTGAGCCTCAGTTACTTCTCCTAAAACGATGATGGGAATCCCTTCCCTGTGGGATTGTTTGGAGGATTAAATGAGATACGTATCAAATGTCTTTCATAGCCCTTGGTTTTGTAAATGGCAGATAGTTTTAGTAGCAGCGGTATTCAGGGAATGTGGGAAGGCTTACATGCACAGAGAGCTGTGCCTCCGATTGGGGTTGTAGGCAGGAGTGTCTGTCCTACTGTTGGTGAGAAGGCTGCTCCCTGCCTGTGGCTGTGTCCCTGGCCCAGGGATTCAGAAGGGACAGCCAGCACAGAGCCAGGGCTCCTGTAGACCGGCTGGCTGGTGCTCACAGTGGTGTTGGGATGGAGAGCCATCCATGGTCTTGCTGGGGTGCCTTCACCCTGATGCCTGGTGAGCAGACAGCCCTCCACCCCTTGGGTCCCCCCAGGCCTAGGTAGGAGGACATTCTCTCCATCCCCCCATGAAGATTACCAGGAATAGAGTTGGCCGATCCCCTTGGGACCTGGCATTTGAAGTGCATACAGGAAGACCTGTGTCTTCCTGAAAGTTTGTTCTAGGCAGGGGAACCTAGAAGGGTTCCCTGGAATTCAGACTTGTCATGTCTGAACATTAAAACAAAAAAAGGTCAAGTGTTAATCCTCTAGTAATGGTATGTCAGTGCTCTGCTAGGCACAGAAGGTGAGAGTCTTTAGCAGGTCCCCTGAGCCCAGTGGCAGGGACCCAGACCTAAGCTGGACACTGGCTCTATTGTCAGAGCTCAGGATCTATAGCGGAGAGAGTGCCAAGAAAGTATAGCATCTGAACATTGGGAGCACACTCTGAGAGGGGGATGCCAAGGGAAGAACTGGTTGGCTTTCTTAGAAATGTTGAGGGTGCTCAGAGGAAAGTGACATATGACCTCCTCCTAAAAGATGGACAGGAATTTGCTAGGTGGAAAAGCGAAGGAAGTGCATTCCATCAGAGGGAACAGCAGAGACCAGAAGAATGTGTGTAATAGCAAAGATTATGCTTGGATATTTGACCTTTTGTTTGAGTCATAATTGTTACGAAACAAAAACAAACAATCCCTCCACTGCATGTTGCTGTCATTTCGACCAGGACTCAGCCTCTTGCATGTACCTCCAGATCTGTGCTGGGTTCACCAGGGAGGGCTCTTCCTGTGATGCCTGGGAGGGCAGCTGTGGTCAGGCCAGCAGCAGGCCAGCACAGGGCATTTTGCTGGCTACAGGGTGTGTGTTTTTGGTCCAGCACTGGAATGTGCTCGGTTGCGGGTATTTGTTTCATTTGGTCATTCAGACTCAAGTGAAGCAAAAGGGGCCCCATTCAGAAGGCTGCAACTGATTCCAGGCACCCCAAGGTGCTTTCTGTTTGATAGTGGCAGCCATGAGGCAGCCCCTCAGTGCCGCCTTTGGGGATGGCAAGGTGCTTGCCAACTGCAGGAGCTAGGGTGACCCTCAGGCTGCCTCCTAGGGTCTGGGCAGCAGAGGAAGCAAGTTCACATCTGTCACCTGTTTGTAGTTTTCATAATTTTTGATTTGGCATTTTGATCAGTCTGGTTTTGGTCAGGGAAATGCATCCGTATCTCATAACAGGAAACCCCTTTTGTGATCTTTACTTCAAGGCATTTTTCTCTCTCTACTTCCCTCTACCTTTTTTTTTCTTTTTTGGCAAAAATACAGACCTAATATGATGTGCATCTTATTACAAGTTCAGCATAATTTATTGCCATTGGTTTGTTTACAAAATAAACAATTCCAAACTGCATAACATGGCCTTCCTACAGTCCCTGGTCTTTTTTTGTTTTTTTCTTAATCTTCCTTGGGGCTGGGATTGGGGTGGGAAGATGGAGAAGGACCCGAGCTTGGGAGAAGTCTTGTGGCTCCAGGCTGCTTCCTGTCCCGAGTCACAGTGTTAACCCGCAGAGTCCCAGCAGCCGATCCAGCAGACACTCCAGGATGTAGCAGGAACCACTATGAATTGGATCCTGCCTTCCCCATCGATGAGAGGTTCTCACTGCAGTGGTAGAAACCCAGAAGTTCTCAAACCTTCTTAGCCCAGCCATCCTCCTGCCCACAGAGTGTGCCCATGGGAAGTATGGGAGTGGGGAATAGGGGAAAGCAAGCCAAAAGGAGTGTTTCCAGGATGAGGGCTTGGGTCCCTAGCCCCATTACCTGCCACTCCCCTCTCATCAGCCTATGGGGCAGGCTTAGCCTTTCCCCCTTGATGGAGCACACCCTGTCAGCCTACAAGAGGAAGAGGGACAGACGGTGAGAGGTGAGGTTGGCCCTGTTCCCTAGAACTGAGCTAGTCTGGTGGCCTCTGGGGACACGTGCAGAGCATGAGATGGTTGTGTCCCCCCTGATAGATCATACCTCATCATCCTCAGCTGAGGTCTAGTGGCACACTTGGATGTGCTGACTCAGGAACCCTACCCCCGCCCAAAAGTCCCAACCCTGGAAGGTATAGTCCATATAGGATCCTAGAATATAAGCAACAGGATCAGACCTGCCCCTCAGTAGGGAGAAAGGTGGGGCAGAGGCAAGAGGAAGGTGGGAGTGGGAGCTGACCATTCTGTGCAGCCAACACTATAAAATGCCCCTTTGACCCTGACCCGGCCATCGTAAACCCTCCCTGTCTCCTCTTTCCCTCACCCCCACGTCCAGGATTCAAGGCCGTCTAGTCTGCTCCCCACCTCCCCACACCTTCCTCCCTTACAGAAGGCCTCCGTTCCCTCTCACAGTTTGTATTCCTTCTCCTCATGGAGGAACTTCAGGGAGCAGCTTGAGGTTCTCCTCCTCCTTCATCTTCCTGCTCCCTCCACCCACACACTTCAGCCCTCTGTGTTCCTCTAGCATCTGTTAGCTTGCCGCAGTGATGCACTGGTCTTTGTGCCCCTGGGAGATTTGAGAGATGGCCTGACTCATAGGCAGCACTCTGTAAGTATGCATTGGCTAAAAGGCCTCCAGTGGATGAGGGGGCTGTTACCTCTCCAGTGCCTCCTATCCTCAGAGCTGTACCTCATGCTCTATATCAGCCAGGTGAGAGGATCTCTTAGAGCCCAGAGGTTTGGCAAAGCTTCTACAACCTTTTCTCTTAAAGAGAAATACAAACATGGTGCACGAGCTGTTGGTGACCCACTGGTGAGTTAGCAGCTTGGTGCTGGCCTTTGTCCTTCATGAGCACACTGCCCCTGGGAGACCCAGAAGAAGCATGTAGGAATAAGGGCATGCCAACTCGGGCCTGATTGTTGGCAACAGGGTTTGGGAGGGGTGGTCAGGGAGGTGTGAGGGGGACACCCAGCGAAGGCCCTCAGTTATTAAAGGGAGGGAGGCTCGCTGAGTTAATGAATTGGAAGTCTGGTACAAAGTACCTGCTCAGGACATATGCTTTCCCTTCTCCTGATTACCATTAGGTTTGATAGTAACTTTCTGGAGAATTATTTTAGGGGAAAAACCTCTCATGGAGCTCCTTTTTGGAGGCTTGGTTCCACCACTTCCTCCATCTTTATTTTCAGCATGAGCTCTCTGCTCTGGCTTCTTTAATGGGAGGAGAGATTAAAGAGCCTTCCAAGGTTTGGGTGGCTAGGGGCTGCCTTAGGGAGGAAAGCAGCTCCTTGCAAAGCGTGGCATAGTGGGCATGACCCCCCAAGACAATCTTGAGTTTATAGTTACTCCATGTACTCCAGAGCTTCTGGCCTTGCTCTGATTCTTCTGATGGCCTCGTCAGAGGACTTCATAGGACTGCCCTAGATTCTGGGCTCTGGTCGTGAGCCTCATTTCTTTAACTCTCCCATGCTGTAGAGTAATGCATTTTTGAATCATTGAAAATACCAACACATAAACATATAAGATATAAGGTTATAAAATTAGGTTCTTGCTAGCCGGTTCTGTGAAGCTAGTCCCTTTGCTCTCCCAGATGTTGGGTTCAAAGCAGGTTCTTGTCTCAATTCTGCTAAAAACTCCAGTCTATTAGCTCCTGGATGACCCTGCTAATTTCTCCTAGTGCTTGCTGGATGCTGGAGGGACATGCCTCACTGGAGTCCAGGAGCTGGAGTGGATCGGGAGCCCTGGGGCAGGAGGGGAGGGTGCCGTCATGCAGGGAGTGGGCATCCTCCAGTTTAGAGCAGTGTTTGGCCAGATGTGCTTACACAGGCTTCTGGAAATCACCTTACCCTTGGGACAGAGGGGGCACATGCCTGGATCAGCTCCTCTTGCTCCCTGTGCCAACGTAGGTCACCCCTGTTCTCTGGCATATCATATAAATAGCTCAGGAACTATTTACTTAGTGCTCTAAGAATACCTGTTTCATAAACACTGGACACATCTGGTGGACTTAGAGAAAGGTAATGGGAAGCCAGTAGCACAGACCTGGATTCTAGTTGAGGCCCGGCTGCTGGGTAACTCTGTGGTGTGGTCCTTTCACTTATGTGACCTTCACTTTCCTCAGCTCCAAGAGGCAGCTTATAACGCCTGCTCTACAGACATGACCTGCCTGCCCATCCTTTTCATACAGTCACTGTGAGGATTAAATCAGAAAAGACATATATATCGGGGCCCACTGTGGATGCTGGAGATGTGGCCTGTAGTTCCTGTGAGCCCACTGCCTGGGGGCCTGGACCATGGGTCTGCACCATTTCCCACCATGCAAGCCCTATGGCTTCCCGTGGTTTGGGGTCAGGGCCAGGGCAGGGGTTGTCCTCCCTAGTGGCGCTCTCTGGTGGGGATCAGTTCCCCAAAAGAGCTGACCCCAGCTCATTGTTGTCTCCTGAGTCTGGGTATGCTAGAGCTGGCCTAGAGACCCCTGGTGGGACAGCTGTTCTGGCTACTTCCACAGCTGCCTTTCTCCCCCCAAATTTCCCCCATCTTGACTTTTTGGTTTTTTCATCTCCTATTCTTGACTCCAACACTGTGCAGGTTGGCTTTTTATCTCACTCTTGGATCTTGATAGGCTGTGATGGTGACAAAAAGCTTTTAGAAGGAACTATGTTATTAATATATTTTTAATGGCAATTATGTAAGTTTCCTATCCCTATTCCTATTGCTGCCAGAACAAATTACCACTACGTTTGTGCTACCACTACTTTAGTAGCTTAAAACAACCTGGATGTTTTCTCCCATACTTCTTGAGGTCAGAATTCTGAAATGGGACTCATGGGGCTAAAATCAGGATGGCAGGGCTGCATTCCTTTCTGGAGGCTCTGAGGGAGAATTAATTTTCCTGCCTTTTCCAGCTTCTCGAGGCCACCCACATTCCTTGGCTGGCATCCCCCTCCTGCGTCTTCAAAGCCTGCAGTGGCCAATCGAGTCTTTCTCCTGATGCTATCTATGTCTCTGGTTCTGACTCTTTGCCCCCCCCTTCCCTATAAGGACCTTGTGGTCACAGGGGGCCCATCCAGATAATCCGGGATAATCTCCCCATCTCAAGGTCAGGTGATTAGCAACTTTAATGTCTACATTAACTCCCCCTTGTCATGTACTGTACTATCGCACAGGTTCCAGGAATTAGGACCTGGACACCAGGGGGCCATTACTGGGCCAGCCACAGCGGTGGTATTGAAACAGCTGTCATCGCTTGGGTGCCTGCTCCGTAGGAGGCACTGTATGTAAGTTCACGCCAATCCATTCAACTGCCTCGTAAGGAACTGACAGAGTCCTGTTTTATGGGCGAAGAAGTAGGTCTTGGTGCTGGCCCAAAGTTTCAACTAGTAAATGGAAGGAGCAGGGATTCAAACTGTGTGCCGTGCTGCCCAAGAGCTGTGCATGTGTACACGTGGGCCTGCCTGTGTGTGCTTATACGACTAATCCTAATGCTATATGGAAAGTAAAAGTCCCTTTTACACCTTTTCCGAAGTTCGATAATTTGAAAATTCACTCTTGCAGATATTTTCTATGCATATATAAACAAATATATATATTTTTTTTAAATAAGTAGGACTGGGGCGCCTGGGTAGCTCAATTGGTTAAGTGTCCGACTCTTGATTTCAGCTCAAATCATGATCTTAGGGTCATGAGATCGAGACCTGCATCTGGTTCCGTGCTCAGCGGGGAGTCTGCTTGGGATTCTCTCTCTCCCTCTGCTCCCCCCCACACTCTCTCTCTCAAATAAATACATTTTTAAAAAAACAAGTAGGACTATACTGTATTTATTGTTCTATGCTGAGGCATTTTCTTCTATGTTAACTTCTTAAAAGCAGGGAAATACTGCACACACCATAAATTATTTTCTCTTGTTGGATATTTAAGCTGATTCCAAGTTTTTGCACTTGATCGTTATAGCTAAATAGGGATAAATGTAAAATTCTGTACCTGGTTCTTCCAAACCAGATCCACGAATAGAGAAACAACTTCCAGTCAGCACAGGTGGAAGTGTGATTTTTTGCCCCTAAAGGTTGCAGCAGATGCGTCCCAGGAGCCTAGCTTCTGGCCACCACGCTAGACCATGTAATATGTGTGGTGTCCCATCCAGGGGCCATGCTTTGAAACGGACTCGGCTGAGTTGGAACAGCCAGAGGAACCTTGGAGACTCCCTGGCAAGGGTGGAAGGGTATGCAGCTGGGGGCCTCCAGCTCCGTCTCTGTTGGGTGCCCTGGCTTCCAGCTGTGCCAGGCATGCACTGTCATCCCAGCCCTTCTGTCTGCCTGGTGAGCTCCCACTTGACAGTGAGGGCTTGGTACACATCTTGCTTCCTCTGTGAAACCCCGTCTCGGCTGTGAGCTTCTCCTAGCCTTGGGCTCAGCACAGCTGAAACGTGAGGTGGTGGATTGGTCGGACTTCACAGCTGCCAGTCACAGGAAGCCCCACGCTGGCCCTGGGGAGCTCATTCCCAGGAGTCATCAAAATGTAAAGCGGGGGCAGGTGTTAGATACCAGACCTGTGAACTCAGACTCCCCGCTTCTGTTCACCACACTGATCCAGTGTCCTCTTAGACCCCTTTCTTTCTCTTCCGGTCCTTCATTTCCCTCAAGGCAGCCTGCTTCTCTCCGTGAGCTGTGGCAGCATGACTTCACAGGCCAGAGAGCAGCAGAACTCGGTGGGTTGGGAGCAGGGCAGGAGGAGGGCCTGGTGCCCAGAGGGACTTCACATTCACTCCTTTCATGAGGAAAGGGGGGCGCGGAGAGAACACCATGGTCCCAGGAGAGGGGCCCGCAGGGGAATAGGGCTTGGCAGAAGACCCTGCTGGGAAGGTGGGCCTATGGGCCTGCGTGGGAGCGGCTGTGACAGGGGCCTGGGTGGCTGCTAACATTTATGTAATGGAGTGAAGATGAATTTTTCTCATCGAAGTGGAAAAAGTGCCCGATTTTTATCAGGCCAAGTTGGTTAGAGTGTTAGTTAAGTCATTTGTCAAAGCTCATTTAGTTGTCAAAATTAAAATCATTTCCCTCCATTTCCTAGTGGATTGGTTATAATGATAACTTTCTTGGCATGACATTTATCATCCTGGTCCAAAGGCAGGGAGCTGGGGGTGGGGGCAGAAGGTATACACAGAGTGATATGACTCTCTGTTCCTTTTGTGGTAGAAAGATGCTATTTTAATAATATTTTATTTTTGCTATCACTTATAACATTAATGTTCATTTAGCTGTAAATGTGTGCCTGGTTTCAAAGCAGAACAAAATCAGTGGTCATATTCATGAAGGAGGGAGAAGGGATGAGGTGGGTTATTAGCCCCCATCAGGCAACGCTGATAGCAGGAGAGGTTGACCATACAGGCAAACTGATTTAGCGCCCTGATTTCCAGCCATGAAATTAAAAAAAAATAAAAGTCCTGAAGTAACTATTTTAAGAAGGTTTGGCTTATAAGCAAAATATCTAAAAATATTTTATACAGAGGAGAAATGGTCCAATATCACATTCTTCATAATCCCTGATTTTTCCACAAAGGTAAATCATGTATATGGTTAGAACTTCGAATAGCACAAAAGTTACAAATGAAGGGTGAAAGCCTCTCCATACCACCACAGATCCACTCGTATAACCAGTGTTAACAATTTTTCTAAATTTTTCCTAGAAAAAATTGTATGCACGAACCAGTATATACATAGCTATGTGTGTGTATATACGTAAAATTCCCTTAAGAATTATACTCAGAAAAAAATGCTTGCTTTTTATTGATTTTAATCTTAGAGATATTTATCAGCATGTGTATTCACATGTTTCTCACTCTAAAACGTTTCATGCATATTGTGTTATGTGGATATACCATATTTTATTTAACCACTATTTAGCCCTGTTGATGGGCTATTGCCTTTTACAAAAATTACAGTGATGCTGCATAAACATTCTATTTTGTATATCTTGATGGACTTGTGTGAGTATATCCATGGATAAATCCTTAGCAAGATGATTGCTGGATCAAATGTATGGCTCTGCGTTTATAGTTTTTGATAAATATTGCCTAATTTCCTTTCCTAAAGTAAAGTGTGAGATTGGCCATATCCCCAGACTTCTGCCCAAAGTATCATCAGTCACTTTAATTCTTACCTGACCTGCTAATGTGGGGTGGTATTTCCTTGCAGCTTGATTTTTGTTTCTTCCATTTATGAATGAGGCTATTGTCACATGTGTTTATTGGCCATTTGTGTGCCATTGTCCATAAATTACCTGTTTCTGGGCTTGCCCATTTTTGTAGCAGGCTGTCGTTTTTACATTTATTAGTGTAAATTCTGTAAAATGAAGAAATTAGCCCCATGTCAGTTGTATTGTAAATAACTGCCCCCCTTCTGTTTTGTTAATCTTTTGATTGTTTTTTTCCCCCATTTAGAAGTTTTACATATTTATGTAGTCTGATTCATAGGTCTTTTATGACTTCTTTGTTTTCCATCCTGCTTAGAAATGGCCTCCAAGGTTATAATTCACCCATACTTTCTTCTGAAATCTTTCTCATCCATCCATTTGCTTGCATTTAATCTTTGACTTTATTTTGGAGAAAGGTGGTATCTCACTTTACTTTTCCCCACCAGTCATCCAATGACACCAGCACCATTTGTTGATAATTCCTCTTTTACCCCAATTCGAAATGTTACTTTTGTTACCAACTATTTAAATCCATCTCAGTGTTGTTGTTGTTATTGTTGTTCCATTGATTTGTTCACTTTTTCCACCTGTGCCAAACTGTTTCTTTTCTTTCTTTCTGATTATTATAGCTTCATGTTAATGTATTTTTAGCTGGTAAGGCTAGCTCTTGCCTCCCCCCACTCCCTTTTCCCCTTTTGCTTTTTCTTAGTATCTTTGTAGCTATTATTGCATGTTTATTTTTCAGATGAACTTTAATATCAGTTTTAATTGCCAGAAAGTAATTTTTGATATTATAATTGGAATTGAATTGAATATAGATTAATTCAAAGAGAGTTTACATCTTTATGATCTTGAGTCTTCCTATCTGAGAGCACTGTATGTCTTTCCATTTAGAGTTTTTGAGTTTTCTTCAAATAGATCCTGCACATTTCTTCAGTTTTTACCTAGGCATTTTATCTTTTTGGTTATTATTATCAATGGGATCTTTTCTTTATTATAATTGTAATTTGTCTCTGTATAGGAAGGCAGTTGATATTTTAATATTACTGCTGTAACCCACCACTTTACTGAAACAGACTTCACTATTTCCCTTATTTTTTTCCACTGGCTCTCGAATTTTCTAGTTTTATAATTCCATCCTTTGCAAACAGTGACAATTCCATTTTTTCTTTTCAATTTTAGATCACCAATTTCCTTCTCTTGTCTTATTACATTGCTTTGTAGTTCCAGTGTCATGTTAAATGGCAGACATCCTTTTGTTTATAATTTTTTTAAAGATTTATTTATTTTAGGGGGGAAGGGGCAGAGGGAGAGGGAGAGAGAAACTCAAGGAGACCCACTGCTGAGCGTGGAGCCCAATGCAAGGCTCGATCTCATGACCCTGAGATCATGACCTGAGCCAAAATGAAGAGTCGGACGCTTAACCAACTGAGCCATCCAGGTGCCCCTATTTATAATTTTAATGAAAATGTGGCTAATATTATGTCATTAACCAAGATGCTAGCTTTCAGTCTTACGTATCTTTCTTCTCATAATAAGGAAAATATCCATTTATTCTTATTTTTTTAAGTCAAGAATTGCTCTTGATTTTTGTCCCAGTCCTTTATGGCATCTTTTGGAATGATTCAGGGTTTTTGTCTTTTGACCTATAAATATGCTGCTTTACATTCACAGGTGTTCTAGTATTGCATTCCGGGATGTATCCTCCAGAGTTGTAGTGTAGGATTCTTTTGCTATACCACTGAATTATATGTGCAAGCATTTCAGTTAAGATGTTTACATCAATATTCATGACTGAAATGTCTAGTTGACTGTTTTTTGTCAGGTCAGGTTTTGGTGTCAGTATGCTAGCTTCACAGAAAGAATTTGGAAGCTTTCCTTCTTCTTTTTAAACAGCTTAAATAGTTACCTGTTCCTTGGAAAATTTGGAATCATAAATTGCAGGTTAAGAATTTTTGAAACCATCTGAGCTTGATGCCATTTGGGGATTAAGCATTTTGATAACTTTAATGTTTTTTTCTCCATATTCTTTTCAATCTCCACCTCCTCTAGGGATAATTTTAGAGAATGTGCTTTCCTAGAGAACTATCTATTGAAGTTATATTTTCAGATTTATTTGCATTGAGTGTTGCAAGTAAATTTCATTTTATTTTTTATGTAGAATCATTGGCTATTTCTTATTTCTAATTTTGTGTATTTTTTATCATATTTTAAGAACTTGATTTTGCATTTATCAGATCTATTCTCCTTTTTAATTGAATAATTTTTTATGATATAAGTTTTTTTAAGATTTATTTTAGAGGTGGGATAGAGGAAGAGTGTTGGTTTGTCTTTGTCTTTGTTTTTGTTTTTTGGAACAACACACCTTCAAAATATGAAGCACAAAATATTCAAGAAAATGACAATATACAATATATGAAACAGCACAGAGTTAGACTGAAAAAAATGCCATTAGATAAGCTTTTAAGCCCATATTATAAAAGAAGCATCTTTTTTCTTTAAAGAAACATCTTTTATACTTGTAAACAAATAACAGTTGAAAATATGGTTATAATTTTTTTTTAAGATTTTATTTATTTGACACAGAGAGAGACAGCAAGAGAGGGAGCACAAGCAGGGGGAGTGGGAGAGGGAGAAGCAGGCTTCCCGCCAAGCAGGGAGCCCAATGTGGGGCTTAATCCCAGGACCCTGGGATCATGACCTGAGCCTAAGGCAGACGCTTAATGACTGAGCCACCCAGGCGCCCCGGTCTGTTATAATTTTTGATAGCCATTGCCTTTAAAGCTTTGAGTTCTTAGTATCTTGGTGTGTCTATTTTTAAAATTTTAATTTAAATTCATTAATTAACATAATATATTATTAGTTTCAGAGGTAGAGGTCAGTGATCCATCAGGGTTATATTGAATAATTTGTGCTCTTATTTTTGCTTTGTACTTCTCTCCTTGGATTAACTGTTCTAGCTTTCTGACTTGGCAGCTAAATGTATTGATCTTATGTGGTTCTCTAGGCATGGAAGGTTGTGAATGTCCTCCAAGCACAGTGTTTGTCGTGTTCCACTATATTTTGTATTGTTACTTTCTAGATAGCCTGCAACTTCTGTTTTAAGTCCTCCTTTGACTCAAGAATTGTGTAATGGCAAGATCTTCTTCATTTCCAAGTTGGTTTTTTTCCTATTAGTTTTGTTATGCATTTAGAGTTTTTATTGCACCGTCGGAGGAGAATGTGGCCTGTATCATGTCAGCTGTTTGGAGTTTATTGAGCTTTCCCTCATGGCTTAATATATGATTTTGTAAATGTTCCAGGGCTTTTAAAAAGACTTACTCTGTTATCAGGATATAAAGTTTGAGGTGAACACACACATATACACACATACGCATCTCTTACATATCATCTATATATGGATCTTAGTTCAAGCTAATATCTTACATGGTTCAGATCCTTTAATATTCTTACTTACTCTCCCTGCTGGATCTGTCTGAGGCTCACAGGGGTGAATTGGTTGTTTTTTGAGTTTTGTTTCCTTCCTTGCAATTTATGCTTTATGTATTTTGCTGCTCTGCTTTTTGGTATGTGAATATTTATGACTCATATCCTCATTGTGAATTAAACCTTCATTAATCATCAGTGGCCCCTTTGACTCATTTAACCTTTTCTGCCTAGAATTTAGGCTTGTTAGATTTAAGGTTGGTAATCCAGTTTTCTTTTTGTTAGCATAGTAGTCTTTATCTTTTTTCACTTTTAACCTTCTGGGTCATTTTGGTTTAGATGTGATTCTTTATTTATAATACATAGTGACCTTTTAAAAATCAAAATGAAACTGTAAAGTCCTACAAAGCTCTTTGGACCTCAGTTTCCCCATCTGTAAAATGGGTAGGTTGTTTTTTTTTTTTTACTGCAAAGGATTTAACTAAGATAAGGTTCATGCTATTTAGTCTACATACATTATGTCACTTAATTGGTATAATGCTATCCTTAGAGGTACTACTTCTTATTGCCTTAGACAGATGAGAAGAGTAAGACCCAGGAAGGTGAAGTTTCTAAAGTTGCACAACTAATGGTGTTTGAACTATGATTCATCCCCAATCCTGGGCTTTCTAATTCCAAAGTCCACATTCTTTCTGTTCAGCCCATATAGCCACTGTAGCACGGTGGATGAAACCCCAGGTCACCCTGTGTGACATGATTTCTGGCATTTCAGACGAGTTGTGGCAAGTAGGGTAACCTAGTAACTAGGCTCATTTTTGTACTTAATTGAAAGCAGACTGCAGTGGGCTCAAGGGTCAAGCAAACAGTCTTCTCGCCAGCACCCTCCTACCCGACCCCATCTTCTGAGAATGAGGCCAGCCTCATGCTGGGTGTGGGGGCCTGGCCACATGCAGGGCCATTCTTGCCCTTACCCTTGGCCTTCCCCTCCCAAGCCTTCCTCGAGGCTCACAAGCATCCTCTGGACACTGTTTCCCACCTCAGCTCCTTGTGACATTCAGAGACAGCAGATGGAGCCAGAGACTTGGAGAAAAAGGACACTCAGTTCAGAGTCCATGTTTCCTGGGGCCAAGGCCACTGTGGAGGAAAGGGCTTCGTTCATGGGGGGGGGTGAGGGGGGCTCTTTTTGGGTCTTGTTGTGGCAGGTGATGTCTCAGACTGTCAGTGAAGAGGAGGTATTTAGGGGGCCTGGTTAGAGTGAGAACCTCCTGGGAGATAAGAGCTGGCTCCTACAAGCCCAGCTTGGTGTCTGAAAGGCCTTTACAAAGCATCCTAAAGCATAGCACACATTCACTTTGTCTCTGTTCCTGTGTGGCCTGGCTTCAGGCAGCATCTGGTGATTGGCTGGATGAACGGGGAAGGAACTCACGGAGCTGCCTTATTTGCAATAGGGACAGACAGGGAGGTGTATTTAGACTGAACCCCAGAGCATCAACACACAGGTCTTAAGAGAGGCACTAGGCTCACCATTTCCAGCCCTGTGAACGGGCCATCTCTGGGCCTCTTAGGGCATTCTCTGTGAAGCAGAGGTGATGCTCTTCACAGAGTGGGGCCCTGAGCTTGTTCCATTTGGGGGATGACGAGGATGGTTTCAGTTGTGCTCTTTCTATGGCAGGGAGGAGGAGTACTTACCCACTGGTACTTTGTAAGATCGGCATTTCTTCTCAGTCCCTAAATGGTAAGGCCCAGACCGTGTGTGGTCACAGTGGTCCCTTGAGCTCACCAGTAGTCTGTCTTGCCACTTTAGCTGTATGGCCAAGAGTAAGTGGGCCAAGGAGTGAATTTACAGCAATTTGCAGACATGTTCTGCACATGCCGATAAGTACAATTGGAGAAGTGAAGCTCTCAGCAGCAAGCCTAGGTCTCTGCCATTCAGACCCTGGGCTGGCCTCAGAGAAGGGGCCAGATGCCAAACTCAGGCACAGCTCTGCCTATGTTGCATGGTGCCCGGTGGCTCAGCTTCCTGCCCACTCAAGCTGCAAGAGCCAGGCCATCCATCCAGGAAGGGGCCAAGGCCCCGACCTCAGCACTTCTGGGGCCAGGTTCGCTCTGGCCTGGAGTGGATCCACCAGACTGGATTGGGTAAGTGTGGGGGAGGTATGGGGGTTGTGAGTCAGAAAAAGACATAGTTTTTATTGAGTTCCTACTGTGTGCCATGTGCTGAACTAGGCTTTCTATATACCAATCCTCAAAAGAATCTTCTGGAGTTGGTATTTTTATCCCCTCCCTACAGATGAAGCAACTGAAGCCAGTGTCATTACATTGCACAGCACAGGGGTGTCAGAACCAGTAGAGCTAGTCTTGTCAAAGCCCAGCCTGTCCCTCACATGCCAATGGTTCTGTTCTTTTGAGCTGGAAAGTGAAGTGTTGCAACTAGCATTGGTTAAGGACCTACTGTGTGCTGGATAGCCAACTAGAAGCCTGCACAGTATCTCACTCGGATGGCTTTGACCATGAGTAAGAGTATGAAACTGAACGTTTATTTGTTCACTCATTAATTCTCCATAAATATTCATGGGGATTGAGGTGGACTGGTCTCAGGAGGACAGTGGAGCAGCCTATTGCTTACTGTTGTGTTCCTGGCACAAGGCTTGGAGACATCTGAATTCTGGGATGGAATGGGAGTTGGGGGACAAAGAGAGGTCACAGATAGAATTTGGTGAAAGTGTCTTGGTTCACAGAAAAGGCTAGGACTTTGAGGGAAATGAATGTGTTTGGGTGAGTTTCTTTTTCAGGGATCAGGATCCATCTGGGTGCAGGTGATCTGTGACAGGTGTATGCAGAAAGGGTGAGAACTGGTCCGGGGACATGGATTTGCACAGGGCCCTATGGCAGGGCTGGGGTAGGGGTGGCACTGAGCCACAGGTCCTTGCAGGAAAGACAGCCCAGGGAGCTGCCCTGGGTCAGTTAGACGAGGGATGGGGTCAGGGTGATAAAGAAAGTCTCAAGGCAGGAAGTCAAGGGCCAAGACCTTCCTGGTGGAGAGAGGGGTCAACACACAGAGGTGAGGAGAGGAGGCAGGCAGTTGCCATTTGCTGAGGGCTTGCTGGGTCCACGCAGATGACAAACATGCTCACTGAGCAGACCCTCAGCTGCTCTGCCAGAGGCACCTTCTCTGTTTTTCAGATGGGGAAACTGAGGTTCAAGGAAGAAACTTGTCCAGGATCTCACAACTGGTTAAATGGCAGAACCAGGATTCAAATCGGGATTTTTAGTTGCCAAAAGACCATCAGTTCTGTCCCTAAATCATTGTGATTTTAGTTGTGAAGATTCAGCAGCTACTTGAGGATCTGTGGCAGAGGTTAGGAAAAAAAAAAAACTGGGAAAGGCAAATTGCCTGAGGAGTGAGGTATAAATCCGAATCATCTGAGAGTTCTCTTCCTGGCCAGAGCCCTTCGGCCTCCTCCAGCTGGAGAGCTTCTGGGACCCCCTCTTTCCACTTGAGGAGAGCAGAGATGCTTCCCTGGAGGCACTCGGGCACGTGGCACTTGGCACCTCCTCTGGGGCCTCACTCACCTGTTCTGGTTCTCCCAGCCTAGCCTAGCTGGGCCTGCTGAGATGCTGGATGCCACATTCTGGGATCTTATTCAAATGCCATCTTTTCCTAGCTTTAACATCCATTGACCCATTTAAAATAGACACATTTAGAGAAGGAAACTGAAAAACAACACAAAGGAGCAGTTGTTTTTCCAACCACATACACCTTGTGCAGCTTAATGAAATCGTAGCAGAACCAAAGGCAGTGCGCGGTATCTGCACTTTCCAGGAAGAAAAGCAGGTGTCACCATTATCATCTGGATGCCCTTTGGCCACAACGTTTTTAGGCCATCTGAGGCACCGTGAAGAACATTCCTGTGGCATGGTCTATGATGAGCCTTTCGGCAAGGTTAGGAAATTAGGACTCGGCAGAGTTGTGTATTTAATTAAAGACGGGAGAAAGTTGCAGGATTTCCTGTTTTCTCTTCTTTCCCCTTGTAAGGAAGGGGCCATATAGAACTGCTTCCTGACATCTCAAGGCTCTGAAGACCCCACCCCCCACCCCCCGCCCTTGGAGTTGCAGGGTTGAACTGGAGGCCACCAACAGGGACACTGCTGCCATTCACCTCGATTCCAATGGGGTTGTGGCTTTCCCCTCGACCTTGTAGTTTGACTCCTTGAGAATTCCCCAAATTGTACAAGATCAGAGCTGGTAGACTGCCTCTTAGCACACTTGTGCCAGTGGCCTGACCCCCACCCCTGGTGCCCCCATTCCCACATCTGCAGACAGGGAACTGGAGCCAGAGGGCGAGGGCCGCTCCTGGTTTCTTTGTAAGCACACGGTAGTGCAGTGTTGTCCCACTTGTCTTCCCCGTCACCCACAGCAGAGGTCAGTTTTACATCCTGACGCAGTACACGGACAGTAGAGAACATGCAAGTTTTACAAAGCAACACATTTGCCTCCCGGTTTCTTTTGCATTGCATTCTACTCCATTCTGTTCTGTTCCTTTTTCACTTAAAACAAGAACAGCTGGTTTTGACCCTCTGAATTCTCAATTCACAGTCTGCAAAGGTGCGGCCAGGAGCAGGCATGCATGCTCTGCGCTCTCCCTGCGGCTACACGGGTGGGGTCTGCGGGCCGCCTTCAGCCGCGCCCTTCTACTGGCCGTTGGCTGTCCAAGCATGGTGTTGCCTGGGGGAGGCCTTTTGTGGCAGCAACACTCTTCGTGGGGAAGAACCCACTCAGTAAAGCTTTTGTATTTTTTTAAAGGAGTCTAGGTAAGGACACAAACTATACAATAATGTGAACTAACTGGAAAAATAAGTTAACAAAGATTATGTATAATGCAGGAGATCTCTCTCTAAGAAAATGTTAAAAATGAAAATTTGGATTCAGACCAAAGTCTCATGAGAGAACAGTAATATGTTTTGGAAAAGGATTAACCACGAGATTCTCTTTAATTGTATGGTCCCTTCATTCATTTAACAATGTAGTTATTTTTTCAGGAATTTGGTCTTTCTGCCGTTTAGCAAAGTGGGCCCGTGGGCAGCATCCAGCACATGGGGAGTGCAGCGTGTTCCCCTTGCGTGGCGCCCACAGTAGTCAGGGCCCCCTCTGGTAGCCCCTGGCCCGCTCCTGGGGCTGTTGCTGTGCTGCAAAGCGGAGAGCCCGAAAGGCAGTCAGAGGAGGAATGGAACACTTTCCCCTCAGTAGGGGGATAGACACCCCCCCCACCCCCCGGTACATGGCAGATCCAGAGCCCTTTCTGCATCTTTCCTTCTGCTTTCACACCAGACAACCCTGTGAAGGAGGTGCAGTCACTGTCCCTTTCTGTCTGAGATGAAGGTTCCACAGCATGAGGAGCACACCCTGTGCCTGAGCTGTCCAGGCCCAGAGCCCTTCTTGGGCCAGGCCCTTTCCTCCGTCCATCTGCTGGCCACTTCCACATGCAGAGGATGGGGTAGAGAGATCCTGCCGCCTTCGTGTCACCAGACTGCACTGGGATAGGGGAGCTTTTGTTTGGTGTGAGCACCCACCAGGAGAAATACCAGTGTTTGGAAGAGGGTCCGCCCTCACCCTCCAAGGACAGAGGCATCCTTGGTTGTTGAAAAGTGGAATGTTCCAGCTAATGAGGAACAGTTGAGAGATGGGTGGGCCACCATCCCTGCAGCAGGCCGCTGCCTCACCTCAGGTCCTGACCCGGTGCAGACGACAGGCAGGGCTGCTGGTGGGTGAGGCTCCATCTCCCAGCACCTCCTGGTTGTGTGACAGGCCAACGGGAGGGGCCTTCTGAAATTTTTCACTTCCCTTCCCTTTTCTCCTCACCACTGAGCTGTATCTTTTTATAAATGAAGACTTGGAAGACAATTTTTTTGTTCTGCCATGTAGTGTAAGAATTCTAAACCCCTCTGCAAAGAAATAGTTCCCTGGGAAGATAGTGAGCTTGGGGTGAGCATCAGCTTTGGACTCACAGCTCTTGGTTGAAATCTCAGGTTTACCATTTCTTGGCTGCGTGGGCTTGGTCAAGTCACATAGCGCCTGTAGGTCTCATCCCCCTGCCCATATGTCACTTCTTCATCACAACATTGCTGTGAGAATGCCCACATTAAGCACCTGGCATATTGTAGATTCTGGATAAAAGGCAGCCACTCCCTAGCTGTGTGACTTGGGATAGGATACGTACTGGGAGTCACTGTCCTCAGCTGTCAGATAGGGAAAATAATAGTACCTACCTCACTGGTGTGGGAGTGATGCATTAGTGCCCGTAGAGCACTCACTTAGCCCAGGGCCAGGTGTGTGGTACGTGCTTCGTGCACATCACTCTTATTATCTACAGAAAAAACAAGTACTTAGCTTTATCCATGTGTCAGGATCTTCCATTTGAGGATGGCAGTTAAATTTGTCCACGGTCATGGGGAGGCGGAACCTTCTTAACAGTTTGCATTCAGGGAACAGGGAGGGACCCTTGCTCAGGGTCATGTGGCTGGCAAGTCGTGGGAGTGGAACCGGGGCTGAGGGCCAAGCTTGGGCTGCTGCAGCCTCTGCTTTGTGCTTCTAGAAGGCAGGACGTGGGCTCTGGAAAAGGAAGAGAGTCAGTCTGCCAATGGTACCGTGTGTTGTAGCCAATTAATCATTTGGCAGAAGTCCTCCTTGGCCCAGGGTCCCTGCGCAGTGTTAGTGCGATGGAGGGTGAGGCTGCATTTCTAGGAGCCCATACACTTACCTGTCCCTGCAAGGTCACCTCTACTGCCAGGGCAGCTGGAACTGTGGGCCCTGGCTCGGACATACTTTTTCAGCATCTTTTCTTCTTAATTGATGACCTCTTTTTTTCTGATTATAAAAGCAATGCACACCTAATGGGGAAAATGCAAAAAGAATAAGGAAAAAAAATTGACCACAGCTCTAGTGATCATTTTTATATGAATTTCCTTTAATTCACTTTCCTATGATTATATGCTCTATATTTGCATAGCGGAGATCACGATATTTAATTTTTACTTAATATCATGTCACTATTTCTGATGTATTTTAGCACCACTGTTTCACAAATATGTCTCATATCTTTCAAAGCTCTTGGTTAGTTGCTATTTTTATTGGTTGCATAGTATTATTTTTATGTTAAATATTTTCTTTCTTAAATTGTTCTAAATTAATTTTACTTATGTAAGTAATCCATGAAGTACATCTTTATCATAATGCTTCTTGCCTTGCCAGGAAAGGAAAGCCCTTTTCGATCACCCTCTTAACTGTAGTCTCTGGCACAGAGGTATTGCTGCATGTTTGTGGTTTTATATTTTGAAGAATGATGTTTATTTATTGCTTTATTCAATTATAATAGAAATGCATACTCGTGAAAAGTTAATACACCGTCACCTCCTGTTGGAAGTTAAAGTTCCCTAAAATTCTCCTCCCCAGAAAGAACCAATGTCAATAGCATGCTCCATACCTTTTTTTATGTACATACAGCACACACATGCACACACACAAACACACATGCTCATACACATATTTAAGAATAAAAAGCCAAAATGGGCTTCTCTTGTATGCACTGTTAGGTTCATATTTTCACTTAACATATGGTAGCATCTTCACGTGTGGCTCCTGTCTTCGTGTACTGCGTTGTGACCCACAAAAGCAAGGTGCCATGCTCTTTTGCTGTCCCTCACGAATGACTTGCAGACTGTTCCGGGTGTTTCCGGCTCTGGAAAATGCTGCACAGCCCCTCTGTGTGGGCAGTGTTGTTAGGACGATTTCTGACTTTCAGGATGGCTGTTGGCTTGGCTGGTCGACCGGTGTGCACAGTGTCACGTGGGCCTGAAGGTAATGGGACCTAGGGGGCGCAGGGGATGAGGAGTGAGCACTGCGCCCGCCTGGAGGTTGGGTGCTGAGGAGCCAGGGCTGGGAGCCAGAAGACTGGGGCCCTCCACCCACCGCCCGGCTCCGTGCCGCCAGCGTCCGTGAACCAGGGCACGGCCCTCCCTCAGTGCTGCTCGGTGCCATCATTTTCCCCTCCCATGACATACGACAGCGGGGAGTTGAGTGGTTTGTTTCATCTCTTCTTAAGAAAAAGTTAAATTTATAATCCCAGCCCCGACCTTCCTTGTAACTCATGTGCTCATCCTGTTAACTGGTTTAATATATGGCACCACTATTTCATTAAACAACATACAGGAATAATTAGTTCAGCAACGATGCCTCAGAACAAAAGCCCTTGATTTAGTTTAACTTTATAAGTTGCTCTCTTTTGATGTGTAAGAACACATCTGGGGTCTTAAAGAAAGCAGAAAGAAAAATAGAAGACGTTTAGTCAGGCTGGGGGTTAGGGTTTTCCAAGTGCGGCAAGTAACCCTTTGGTCCCGGGCCCCGCTAGCACGGTGGGAGCCCCCGTAGACGGCATGTGCCGCTGGCGACAGGGACGGGGCCGGCCATGGCCACCGGTGCCAGGCCCAAGGAGGTGGCGCACCTCGCTCGCTGCCCCACACGCTCTGCTAAGTGTGCTCCCTGGCCCAGGCTTGTGGTTCGTGCTCTCTTTGTGACCTCAGACGCTCATTCTGTGCTTTCATTCACTCAGCAGACATTTACGTGGTGTGTTGTGTTGTGTGCTAGACGCATGGCAGGCACTCGGGATATAGCTGGCAAGCAGGACAGAGGTCCCACCCCCTGGAGCCGGCTGCCTCTAGCCGCTCTGCTTGCCCTTGGTCTTTGCCCCGCCAGCCCGTTTTCCACATGTGCTAGCTCTGGGCCTTTGTGACTTTCATACTTCATCACATCCCACCTCTCATGACAGCATCTCGTGGCCTACTCCTGCCACCAGGAGAAAGCTCCAGCAACTTGGTGTGAGCTCTGGGGCGTCGCACTGCTGCTGCAACCTCAGCTGCAGCCATTCTTCCTCATATACTCTCACTGTCTCCTGACCTGTGTGCGTCCAGCCCTCTCCCTCCTCAAGGCCCCCCCACACACGTCACTTCCTCTCTGCATTTCTGCTACAGGTTCCCCGCCAAATGGTAACCGTGGCTCCTTCCTCAAACCTCGCCCCGACCCCCTTGCCACCCTGGGACAGCCCTCGCCACATGGTGCACAGCAGCCGGTTGTCAGGTGGCGGGAATGCTGTCCAGTTCGTCCTTGTGTCCTTAGACCTGGCATAGTGTAGGGCATGCAACAGGCTCCTCCTCAAACAGGGGGCTGTCCGGCCTGGTGTGCCCAGCCTGGCCCCAGCACTTTCTGGCAGTTTGACTACCTGTGAGAGTCTGTGAGCCCTTGGCTCCTCGGCCATAAAAGCTGCATGGGAATCCCTCCCCCACGGACTATTGTGAGTCAAGGGCGTGCTTAGGAAGGGCCTCGTCTGATACCCGAAATACAATAGGTGCTCAAGAAGTGGTAGTGCTGTCCTTTGCAAAGGTTTTTTGGACTGAATTTCATACAGATTTTGTTCCAGTTGGTTTTTTAGAGCCCTGAGATTAGCTGAGCCAGATTAAGTGACTCTATCTCTGGCTTTTGGTTTCCAGGGAACCGGGTTTTGTGGCAGGCAGGCAGGTGTCCCGTGCTTGCAGGAGGCCAGCAGCTTCCCTGAGCTCCCTGTCACAGCGCCCCCATCCCTGGTCCGCTACTCGATTTCCTTCCCCTCTTGCCCTCTCTCCCCCGGGACAGCAAAAGGCACAGGACACTGTTCTTGCCCCCTCTACCAGCAAGACCCAGTCGGAAGTGTTGGATCTCTCTGGCCTCGCTGCGGGCATTTAGTTAGCCCCGCTAGACTGCAGCCAGTCTGTGGGTTGGATCCTTTGCCAGGATTGCCCTGGGTGAGAGTAGCTCCCATTCTGCAAGTCCGCGTCACCTCATTGGCTGGCATCACTGCCCCTGCCGAGACATTCTGGTCCTCGCCCACAAGGTTGCAGACCGTCTCCCATGTGCCGTCCTCCTGTATGGTGCATGTTCTGACAGGCGGCAGATGCGTGAGGGACTATCCGTTTGTTGCCACCGAGTGAGCGCTCTGGGCCAGGCACCTTGCACATACGTCTCTATTCTCACATCAGCCATGAGAGGAAGGCGATATTTAACCCCTTTTTACGGATGAAATGCTGAGGCCAGAGAGGCGAAATGGCATGCCCCAGGTTCAACTCTGCAACAGGGTTTGAAGCCAGGTCTGTCTGGTTATAAAGTTACCACTCTTGAGCCTACTCAGAAACTCTCGTCAACCATCAAAAAGACAAGCCTGTGGTATTTTCCCACCTTTCCCACCTGGAACATGTTTCTATTTTAAGTGCCATTCCTAGTCCCACTCTGTGTATTGTCCTAGGTCCTGACCCCCCTGCCGCCCCTCCCTCAGCCTGTTGTCTGTGGCCCCTGGCCCTCAAGGCAGAAGCAGCAGCCCGGCGGGCAGGAGCCAGCTTACCCTGCCCGGCTCCCTCACCGGGGACAGCAGGCTTCAGGAGGCTCTCCTGTAATCTCTCTATCCACACAGCCCTCATTTTAATTTGCAAAATTGAACCCAGATCGAGAGCAGTAAAGCCAGAGGACGGTAAATATTCATGCCTCAGTGAGCGAGGGTGGCTCCATTACCGTTGTGAGATTGGGAGAATTACCTTGGGGATTATGTATATTCATGGGCCGATTTTTATTTGCGATAGAACATGACTCACATTGGCCTGTGTGTTACCTGTTCTACCCCAAACAGACTTTGCACAAAGCTTATGCCCTTAAGCTTCTGAAAGTCATCTCCAGTGGATTGCCCTCTCCTTCTGCTTCCTAGGAGACGGGTAAGAATAATAATCACTCCAGCACCCAACCAGGGGCTTCCTGTTTTTCTCTTTCTGCTTTATAAGATGTGGTATTATTCTTGTGTCCAGGTTGCAGATGAGGAGACTGAAGCTGAATGTCATGCCATGTGTTGTTTATATGGCTGTCTCCCCACGCCGGGCTGCTATCCCCTCTCTTGCAGGGACCATGTCCCATTCTGTCCTATGTGCCTGCAACAGAGTAGGTGCTCAGAAAATGCCTGCTGAGTCCATGCCCGTCTCGCGGGCTCGCTCTGCCACTTGCACCCGGACTTCGGGCAGTCCCTCTGGCGCCTGGTGGCACAGATCTGGCTGCTGCAGACAAAGGGCTGGGTCTCCGTCCTCAGTGGCATAGCTCACAGTACCTGGGCCGCAGTGCATGGCAGGGTCAGCAGACTGCAGCCTGCCACCTGTTTTTGTAAATAAAGTTTTTTGCTGATGGCTGCTTTTGTCCCAGAATGGCAAACTTGAATGGTTACAGCAGAGATTATAGGGCAGGCAGAGCCTGAAATATTTACTATCTGGCCTTTTACAGAAAAGTATGTGAGCCCTGGTGCACAGGCCTCAAGGGAGCTGAGCAAACAGCCGTGTTCACGCAGTTCTTTCGAATCTTCTTTTTTATTTCATTGTCATCCCAGTGAAGTTGGGGTGCTCATCTTCCCTTACCGAGGATGAAATAGTATAGTAGTAGTAGTGTTAGTGACTGATCTCTTTGAACAGTGTCTACTTCTTATGATGCCACACTCATCGTTTCGCATGGACTGTCTCAGTGTAACCCTCACTCTGACGGAGCAGAGTTGGTCGCATTGGGTCGCCTCGCCCCTGCCCTTGAGGTGGGCGGTGTGGAGCCAGGGCGCCAGGCACCGTGCTAGGGAGGAGTGGGAGTGGTGGGGAGCTCGCTCTGGCGCTGGCAGAGCAAAAGTGATTTGGATTCCATCTCTGCCCTGCGCGCCCCCTCTGCCTTTGCTGTTCCTCTTGTCTGTCCTTGGCGGCATGCACCTGTCACCTTGGCCAAAGCTCCCTCCGACTCTCCAGGCTGGGAGGGTGCTGCTTTTCCATCCCGCCCTGGGGCAGCTTATTCCCTGACATTTTCCCAGAGTTCTTGCTTATGCGTTTAAACTAATTTTTGTTAACCTTAACAACAGCTCCTAAACTTGTCAGATAACGTTTAATATCGTTATCCCCCCAACCTGCTTTCTGGGCAAGCACTTATAAATCCGTAATAGTTTTGGGGAAGAGCTTCTCTCAGCTCCGCATAAAAGGTATATATGTTGGTTGTCTACACTTAGGAATAGTTCACGTTAGATAAATCTCTCCAGATATCCCGGAAACGTTTGTCAGCCCCAAGCTTTGGCTTTGGAGTGATCTCCGGCATATGGAAACTGAAACTGCTGCCAGCAGCCACGCCTCCTTTGAGTCCCTCCGGCCACCCAGCTTCTTGGGGAGCTCCTCCCCAGGATGGCGTCTTAAGGCCCAGGTGCAGCAGAACTGAAGGGCCTTCCCTGTGCGTCAGCTGAGTTCATTGGTTTTCTGGCTCTGGCCGGGGTTGTTTGTGCAATGGGTGCTGGTGACTTCACGATTCTAGTGCTTGGCCTGGGTATTAGGGCCTTTGACCTTTGTCATCTGAAGTGCCGGAGCCAGTGCGCCTTCCAGATGCAGTTTTCTGCTGCTCCCTCCCTGCTCCCCCCACATTGGGGCTTTTAATTTCACTCTTTGAATCACAACAGCTCTTTCCTGAGTGATAGGTACTGTGCTTGGGCTTCACTCACGTCATTTTTAGTTCTTGCCATAGCCTTGCAGGTGCTGTCATCTTCACTTCACACACAAGGAAGCTGAGGCTCAGAGGGTAAAGAGGCTGGGCCCTTCCCCAGCTGGGAAGCGGCAGACCTGGCCAGCATGGTTTACTGCGAAGCTGGAGTGCTTCCTGCTGCATTGGAGCCACATCTTGGCATGGAACTACCTTCCAAGGCCAGCCCCAGGGGCAAATGCTGTGGAGACAAGCAGTCCCCTCAAAAATCCCTTGGGTGGTTGCCAGGATGGATGCCAGCCCCACTCCTCAGTAGGGTCGGCTAGTGTTGGGACAGTCAGTGTTCCTCCAGTGCAGTGGAAGATGAGGGGTGGATGGCACATGTGTATCTCTGGATTCTGGCGCCTCCCTCAGCAGCGTGCGGGTGCTCACTCCAGCAGAGGTGTGCTGCTGAAACCCAGTGCTCAAGGGCAGTGGACTCCCCATGGCATCTCAGTGCGCTCTGGGGCTGGCAGTCAGCAAGTGAGTACAGGGAGATAGGGAGTCGTGTGCACGAGCCTCTCGCTGCCTGTCTGAGTCTTTCCCTAGGCCTGTGAGCACTTGCATCCCTTCAGTTGAGTGCATCCCTCCCTCGTAACTTGTTTGCTCCTGGGTCAGGGTGCCGGGGATAAATGCCACCACGTGCCATGGCCAACGAGTCTGTTTTCACAAGGGCAGTTGATTCCAAACTTCATTTTTATATTTAAAACAAACATGGATCTTTTACAGCACAGAATGCAAAAATTTCCATGAATCTTAATATAAAACTTAGGACTTCCAAGAAATTCTGTGCTTCTGTCGGGCAATTTTTGGGTAGTGTCCTCCATTTGTTCTCTGCCATTAGGAAAGGCAGAAGCACATCATGTTGTCTTTGAGGAATTGTGGGCACCTTGGCATGCTGGCGTCTCAGCAAGAGACCCCCTAAGGAATGGATATGGTCCTTGAGGGCTCCGGGCCCAGTGGAAATGCAGGTTTCCTATGGGTCGGTGGGCTCCTTACTCCATTGCAAAACTGAGAGCTCTCCCTAAGAGATCCCAAAGAGGAGGGAAGAGGGAACCAGAGAGGGGGAAAGTTGCTCTTTTATTTTTGGATACCCATCTCCTGACCCATTCCATCCTGCTCTGCCTGAGCGTGAGCTCCCTGCCCTGCTTGGCCATAAGCAGTACAAGGCTGTAGGCCCAGTGCCTTAGACAGCCCGGCACATAGCAGAACGTTCATCATTGTTGGTGGAATTAATTCTAGGTGATGTATTTGAGTTTAAAATTGAAATATTTGATGTTTGCCTTCAAAGTCTTTTTTTTTTCTTTCTAATACTAAAGACTAAAGACAAACTTGGAAAGCACAGAATAGTATATAGAAAATAGAAAGGAGGAAAAAATCTTTGGCACAGGGTACCCTTCCTGTTACTGTTTCAAGACTTCTAAACATGAGACTGCCTCTCCTCCCTGGACAGACCTTACTTTGATTTTTGGTTTGTCATTAGAAGGTGGCTTCATGACAGAAGACAAAGGCCAGTCAGATGCAGTTCTCCCTATCACAGGCAAGGCCCAGCCCTAGACCTTCCCCACCCGCCCTGCTCTCTACCTGGAGGTGGCCTTCTTCCATCCTCCAAGTTCGTCTGGGCCCCACTGCTGCCACCCCTATGTTGTAGCCTCCGCCGATACTAAGCCATTTTGTGACCGCTTCCCCACTTTGCCACAGTTCTGGGGCCAGGCCTCTGTGCTCCACGCTCAGTCGTAGCCTGAGCTGTAGGCTACTGAGCTTGCACTTCAGAGCCAGGCATTGCTGGATTTGCATCCTCATTTCCCCATTTGCCAGCCAAGTGGCCTTCAGCAGGTTACTGACTCTGTTTCCTCATCTGTCAAATGGTGGTGACAGCACCACCTACCTGGTGAGGTGATTGTGCGACTGGGCAAGAATATACAGAGTGCCGAGCAGGATGCCTGCCTGAGACAGGCTGCCCAGGTCAAGGCGTTTGGTTGGGGAAGGAACCCGACTTTCTGCAGAGATGACACATTGCTGCAGCCTGGTGGGATAGTCTTCCTTTTTCCTTTAACTTAGGTTTTTAAAAACCTTTCCTCCTAAATCAAAGCAATACGTGATCACTCTAGAAATCTGCAGCAAGTATGAAGAAACTGGAAAACAAAACTCATGGAGAAGCCCATCACCCAGAGGCAACTGCTAGTTACAGTTAGGATTATATTTTAAATATGCTTATGCCTTGATTAGTTGTTCAGTATTATAAAGAAAGCATATTTCTGTGCTGATAAAATTGCTTTGTATATTTGATTACTTACACGACATCTCATCCGCTGTTTATTTCGCCATTTGTCTACTGTTGGGCAGCTGGGTTGTCACCGTCTTGTGGTTATCATAAAGAATGGTGAAGTGAATATTTTAGTGACCCATCTTTACCATTCAGAGAGTTTCCTAGGGGTGGGATTCTTAGACGTAAAATGTAGAAACAATTAGCCCTTTTAGAAAGGTTTGGACCAGGGTGATCTTGAGTGGCCATGCGGGTTGTGGTCGTGGGCAGCGTGTCTTTGTCTCCAGACCACTTCATGAAGAACAGGCACTTCCCATTGGGCACCTGGGTGGCGTGAAGGTGGGTTCACTCAGGTTGAGGACAAAATAGTTGTGTCTTCAGAGTGCCTGGCTCTCAGGCCTGGCCTGGGGTCACCCCTCCTACTAGCTGGCTCTTGGTCTGGGTGCTGCATGGAGCTGGGGTTGTTTGGGAGTGGTTGCATCCCCCATTGTGCCACTTTTCCCTTTTATTTTGTAGGAACTCAGAGCCTTGTATCATGTCTTTTGTCCTCCCCCTCCTGGCAGGTGGCATGACTGTTTCCAGGTTTCAGGAGAAATGAGAGAGTCTCCCATTCTGTGCCAGTTGCCTCAGGTAGAGTCCCCAGTGTCTTCCCATGTGGAGAAGGGAGGTTGGGCCAGGCTTTAGTTAGGGGGCCTGCTGGCTTCTCGTCCTGCCGCTGGTAGCTTCAGGGTGTTGCTGGAGAAGGCAAGACTCAAGTCTGGGGTTACAGCACTCAGCAGGGAGACCAGGGAGTGTGTCTCATTCTCCTGGGGCCCCTCCTACCCTGCTCACCTTCCTTTACTGCTCCTCCTGGCCCAGCACCCTCACAGAGTCTGGCTCAGAGCAAACTGTCAGTCTTTGTTGAGTGAATTGATTAGAACCTGATTGTATTAAGTTTAATTGACTAGAATGTCTGTCTTTTATTTTTAAAGAATTAATTTTTAATTATATAACCATTTAATGAATGCCTGCATGTCCCAAAAGTGAAACTTTTCAGTTAAGGGGAAAGGGCCCATTCTGTCACACCCCATCCTGGCCTCTGGTGTAGAGGAGGCCCCTGTTAATTCTTTTGAGTGTACCCTTCAAAACCCTTCTCTATGCAATACATATGTATACATAAAAATACATGATGCCATTTTGTAAATGTAGCATGTCGTGTGGTTTTTGCACTTCTGTTTTTGCCCAATATTGGCCTCACCCTGTCACTATATACAGAGCCTGACCAGTGCATGCATTTGTGAGTATGGACAGTTCATATTGCCCATTGCCATGTGCCATGGATGGACTCTTGGCCCACTGCCCGGTCTCCGTGGCTGTTACCTATACTGCGGTGACCATCTTATCTTGTGCTCACGTGCACAGGTTTCTCCCTGGGAGGTATCGGGAAGTGAGAACCCCAGCCTTGCTTTTCCTGGAACTCCGTTCCATGGGCTATTCCTGAATCCCTTCTGTATTGGCAGACCCTGCCTCATCAGGACAAGATGCACAGATGGGAAGAAGGGGCTCCTGCACCCTCAGAGCCCTGCCCCAGCGTCAGCTTCATCTTGTTTTGAACCCTACCCTATAGAACTCTGCCCAGACCTGCTGGCACCTCCTTGCACTTTCCCCACAACCCTTTCCCCATACATCCATTCTGTCTCTCCTAATCTCATTTGCATGGCATCATCCTTCAAAATCCAATTCAGATGTCACCTCCTCTCTCTGCAGGCCCCCTGAGCCCCTCTAGTGGCACTCAACACACTGTGTTCTAAGTAGCACTTTACACACCTCCTCCCCACAGTGAGTGTGGAGTCATAGAGGGCAAAGGCCATGGCTTCCCCCATGTCCCCAGGGTCAAGTGAAGGGCCCGCCTGGTAGCAGGTGCTACTAGTATGTGTGTTGAGGGAATGCAGGTGATGACATTGGCAGCAGACCCTGAAGAATGCCCACTGTGAAAGGTGGATAAATAAGCAGGAGCAGAGGCTCAGAGTGAGCCGGGGCATAGACACAGAAGGAGGCCAGGCTGAGAGGAGGGTGGGCTGAGTGCCAGCCGGAGAGTGAGCGCGACACCCGGAGCATGTGCGGGCTTGAGTGAGGGCATTGTATGACCCGGGCTCTATACTAGGCGGGTGGCCTGGCAGAAACACGGGCAAGGGGTGACTGTTGGGGGAGTCTGCGTGGGAAATGGGGACCAGGAATGGGAAGAAACTGTAGGCGTGGAGCACATGAATTTCAGGATTTGTCATTTATGGGCAATGGCAACTTTTAAAGGATAAGGAAAAAGCCAGAGGCTGAGGTTTGGACCTTGAGTTGGGGCTGGGGCCACCATGTTCACTGAAAGACCTGGCACTCTCTAAGTGCTCCACTAGATAGTAGGTGCATGCCACCTCCTTAAATCTTTCACAGAGGCCCTGTGGCCTAAGTTGTATTAGTCCCATTTTACTGATGAAGAAACTGAGGCTTGGAAAGGTCATGAAATTTGCCCAAAGCTCAGAGCTAGAGCACAGGGCCTGGTGTACCCCCCCCCCCCAGGAGCAGGGGCCATGGGGTAGGGGGAGCACTCACAGAGGCCTGAAGGAAAGGGGAGACTTGGGACCCACCCTTTGAGACCCAAGCCTGTCTGGGTTCTCTGCGCAGGCCCACCCGCACAGGTGTGGTCATGCTCGGTGCTTCACAGACGGCTTTTCTGGGCCCTGCCCCGAAGACAGAGCTGGCTCCCTTTGCTTGCCTCCCAAGGATTCCTTACCCCCCAAAAAGCCCAGGGATGTCATTAAAAACAATTAAAACCCCAGTTGTATGGAAAACAGAAGACTCAAACATTGGTATAATTCAATTTAAAGTTTTATGGGATGACAAATGCGTGGAGGGTGGCTGAGAGGAGGAGCATAAAGCTTCCTGGCAGACCCCTTGTCACTTTTACGGTTCTCCATTGTTGCAGCGACTGGGAGGTTCATAAGCAGGGTTTGTTTGCGAGGTCGCTATGGAGGAGCAGGGGCCTTTCCTGGGCCATGTGGTAGGAAACCAAATCCATTCATTCCCTTCTACCTCGGCTGCCACATGGAGGGCGGTGGTGAGCAAAATAAATCCAACCTATGCATGGGCAGCTGTCCGTGTGGCGCGGGAGCCCCACAGAAAACAACAGAATGCACAGGCACATAGCGGAAATGATTAAGGTGCTGTGAGTGCCGTGAAGAACATTGTAGGGTGCTCCAAGGCCCTGAGCAGGTGACCCGAGCTGGTCTCGGTGGGAGAGGTGTGCAGGTGGGGAAGATGCATGTGGGCCCTGCTGGGAGTGGGAACTTGGCCTGGGCGCCCAGGGCCAGGAGAAGAGCCAGAGCAGGCAGACATGCAGACAGGCCAAGCCCCCTTCCATCTCTGATCCTAGAATTGGATCTTTGGGGTTTGTGGGCCCCCAGGCTCCTGAAGATCCTCTTTTCCTTTTCATACGGGGCATTCCTTATTCCTTAGCAGGGATCTCGGACAGGAAGTTCTCCTTGGCTCCCTCCCCTCTTTCTCCAGGGGCCAGTTGGTCTTTTGTTGAGGCCCCAATGGAATTTTTGCATAGAACAGATCCCACCTCTGGTCAGCCAGTACAGTTCCCCAGAGACACAGCCAGGTGGGAGGAGAAGTGTGTCGAGTGCTGCCAGGACTGCATTTCCTGGCCCCGGTGCTCAGAGGGCAGGAAGCCCAGGAGGAGAGCCAGGACAGCGAGCAGGGGCCTACACAGACCTCCTCTACCTCATCTCCTCCCTGCCCCTCCAGTGCACCGCTCCTACCTCCAAGAGCCATGTGGGCTTGGGAACATGCCCATGAAGCCCCTGGGGCCTGGCAGGGTCTCAGTAGACAAGGAGCTTTCATCAGTTTATCTTGGGTGAACTAGAAGCAGCAGAGATTCTGAGGAGCGTGGCCCTAGAAATGCACATGAAGACAGCAATGGGACACCATGCCTAATCCATCAGCCTGGCAACAGTTAAAAAGCCTGCAATACCAAGTGCTGGCGAGGGTCTGCACTGCCAGTGTGGGTGGAAGCCGGCCACTTCAGAAAGCAGTTGGTGAGACTTGACCACACTGGACTATGGCCCCCCACGCCAGCCTTCCACACAGATACCCATGCTGGAAAAACGCTGTGCGTGTGGATGGGGCCATGTGTATAGGAACAGTTACTGCAACATCATCTCTAGCAGCAAAAATAGCAACTTGTGTCCATCAGTGACGGCATGGATAAAAGGTGGAGCTTTCCCACAAAGAAGTAACACGCAGTGGTCAAAAAAAATATCACCTAGATATGTACAGAGATAGCAGTATCTCTGTCTAGATAAATATATGCTAAATAGATACATAGATCGGTATCTCTATTTCCTAGGAGGAACAGATGTCAGAAACATAATACAGAAGGAAGGAGGCAAGTGGGAGTGAAGCAATAATATGGGACAATTTGTATAAACCAACAAATATATATACTATCCGGGGACACACACATGGGTCAAAGTGTATAAAATAGAAGGACACATAAGGAATTCATGAAAGTAATTGCAGGGAGTCGAGGGAAATGGGACTAGAGCTCTTCAGCTTGCTGTCAGCATGAAGTACAAGTGACACATCTTAGCGGTCAGAGTGGGAACACAGGTGGTTCTGATGTCATTTGATTCCCATACCTTTGGTGATGGTTTTCATTTCTCTAAAAAACAAGTGGGTAAGAATGGAGTCCCCAGGATCCATGTGGTGGTCTCTTCTGCAGTCCCAGAGGTGGTGCTAGGGGAGCTGGGGTCTGTACCAGCAGGGGAGGTGCTGGCTGCCCCCAGGGGCCCACACTGCTCTCTCCTAGTGCAGAGTCCTGAGTTTGGCTTTTTGTGTGAGAGACAATTAATGCATTAGGCTGGGGTGGGGTGGGGGGATGCCTTATCTGTACCCGGCCTAGCTCGAAGAGGGAGAAATAAGAGCAGCCAAATTGAAACCTTATTAAACAAAATTGGTTAGGTCTGATGGAGCCAAACCTAGACTGATCTTTAAAAGCTTATTTCATTTTTCCCCCTCCGGTCTGAACCTCTTTGAATTGAAGTAACTGATCCTGCTGTAAGCTTATTAGTGTCAAACCTTGTGTGTTTCTTTTCCTCTCCAATTTACATTTTATTAAGTAATGATGAAGTTGCAAGGTCCCGACCCTCGCCTTTGGCACAGCCAGGAGCTTCCAGGCTCATTAGTGGAACGAAAATGGATAATAGAGGTCCAATCTCATTACAGCCAGGACCATTATTACAAAAATCTCTGCACATCAGAAAAACTGCTAAACGCAGGCTATTGTCCACTTCTTTGAAGCATCTGTTGATTCCGTAGAATACCGGGAGGGCCCTAAACACTGTTGTTCCTTTGCAGTGTATTCTGATGTCACTGGGCCTCTCCATTTCTTACCCCGCAGAAGGAATGCTGCCAAAGAACTCCCCACGTGTGAGTGAACCTCACTACAGTGATTGTAACTCATTTGGATTTCCATGGTGGAGTAGATGTGTTTTTATGGCATGATATAGTAAAAGAATTTGGGTTTTCATGGTGGGCAGATCTGGCTACTGTGGATAAATGTCTTAGCCTCTGGGAGCTTAGTTGCCTTGTCTATAAAATGAGATCGTTGTTTGCCACCTAAAAGTTTGCTCATGTAGGTAGAGCGTCATCATGTGTAGGTATCTGACCAGTGTTGAGTGTCTCTCTGTGTACCTTCTGTATAGGTCATGGGGTAAAATCATGGAATCCAGCGTGAGCTGGGTACCACTATTCCACGCAAGGTACTGTGAAGAGCAGAGATGAATGCTTTATGATTTCCACCTTGAGCCACTTCTTTTGGAGGTTTTCAGTAGTCTCCAAAACAGAGACCATGTCCTTCTGAGTATAGTACCCTACAGAGTCCTCAGAATGCTTGAAAACTACGCTTCAGATGCTCAGAAGACCAGAAGGGGTATCTGAGTGTGTCAGGCCTGGGAGTGCACAGAGGGTTCCTTTGCCCACTCATCTACTCCATCAGCAGACGTTTTCTGAGTGTCTGTCCTGTGCTGAGCACTGTGCTACCCAAACACAGACATGACGGCGGCTACAAAGCAGTTGAGAAGTTGGCTCTGAAGCTGTCCGCTGTGCTTGGCCAGGAGGAGGCTGTTGCTGACCATGGCCAGGGCAGCCATAGCGGCCTGGGCAGGGAGAAGGAGGGCCTGAGCTGTGCCTGCCCCCACCACTCCCAAGTCTTGGCTTCCTCATACCCCTGAGCAGGGTCCCCTCACAGTGGAGTCTTCCCTCTGCCCCTTCCCTGGAGCCATCTTTCTGGTTCTCACCACATGGGCATCCACATCGATGGTCCTCCAGACCTAGAGCAGCCCAGCAGGGCAGGGCCACTCTGCCCCCAGCGCCCGCCGCCTGGGCACGGTTTCTGCTCAGCTGGTCCAGAGACCGGCCGTGGGATGTCAGGCCTGCCTTGCAGTCCCTGTACTCATTGTCCCAAGTCTCAGCCTATTTGCTTTGTGACCTTGGAGACATCAAAAACCTCTGTTTCTTCATCCCTAAAATTAAATGTAAAAATATTGACCTGCCTTGTAGAGTTTTCATGAAGAATAATTGACCCAGATGATGATAAAGCCTCTTTGTTAGTCAGAAAGGGCCAAATTGCTTAGCAAGCACGAACTTGAGTTTTTAAAAATTGTTTGCTTGCTTGATGTATTCCTTCCTCCCTCTCTCTGTGGGTCCATCCTCCCTTCCCCAGAAGTGCTTGGTGCCAGAAAGAGGGGAAGGACGAGAGGAAGAGACTTGGCAGCCACCATCCCCTCTCTGACTCGAGCTCAGGGAATGGGCCTGCCTGGCGGTCCCACACAGAGCCACCTCCCTGCTCTGCCACCTGCCTTCTCTGCCGCCATCCTAACTGCGCCCCACCAGAGAAACCTGTGTTCCTCGGAGAGGCTTGGAAGGCTCCTTCCCCTGGGTTGTCTAGAACCTCCCAACTCCTAGCTAGCCTAGGGGCCAGCCCTGCTCTCACAGCATGGCTATGTACCTCCATGCTCCTTTGTAGATGTATACATCCCAGACCCAGACTGGAACTCCCTGGGGGCAGGGACAGTGCTGCACCCAACCATGGCTGCATTAATTCATTCCACAAATAGGTGTCGCGGGCCTCTATATGTCCAGCACTGCGCTGGGCACTGAAGATAGAAACAGAAGTTAAAGAAAATAAAAATAAAGCCCTCGCCCTCATGGAGGTTACATTCCAGTGTGGGAGGGACAGTCGGGAAGCAAATATATGATATGTCACGTAGCGATGAGTGCTATGAAGAAAAATAAAACAAAGAAAAGAAGATAGGTATGGGGAGCTCTTATTGTGGAGTCAAGGATGGGCTCTGATAAAGAAACATTTGAGTGGATAGGAAGTAAACAAGGGAAAGAGAAATAGGGCATCTGGGGGAGGAGCATCCTAGTCAAAGGCCCTGAGGTAGGAGCACACTTGGCATGTTTCAAGAGCAAGAAGTAAGAAGGCTCATGTGACTGAAAGGATGTGAGTAGGGGCTGCAGGGGAATTGTAGCAAATAAAGTCAGAGAAACGACAGGAGCCAACTGTAGGACGTTGGGGTCCCAGCAAGGATGTTAGTTACACAGTAAAGGGCTTGGAGGCAAGAGTGCAGAGTCATATCTTATGTTTAAGCTGCTCTGTGGAGAACAGGCTGCAGGGGAATGGGCAGTAATCAAAGCCAGGTGGGCCTAGGAGCGGGGTGGGCAGTGGTTGCAGAAGAGCTCGGGCACTGGCCCTGTTGGGAAAGCGAAGCCTGCTGGAGCGCCTGATGGCTGGGTACGTGGGCGAGAGAACAAGAAGAGCCAAGGTGGAACCCACAGTTTTCACACGAGCAGCCGGAAGCACACAACTGCCACTTCTGAGACAGACAGATGGAAAGAGAGGAGTCTCAGATGTGGTAGACTGGAGGTAGAAACCTGGTAGACCTCCAGGTGGAAGGGCCAGAGGCAGTCAGGTGCATGAGCCTTCTTTGCCCAGCCCCCAACCTCCCCCTCCAGCCTCTGCCTCTCCTGGAGCTGCAACCTCTGTGCGCACCTGCCGCCGGCCGCCTCACAGACCTCTCCCAGGCACAGATCTCTCAGCGGCCCCTCCTCCCGGCAGCGCAAGGCTGTCCCTCCAGCCGGAGCCTGGGGGTCCGTCCTCGCCGGGGCCAGGGTCTCCCTCATCCCCGCATCCGGTCTGCCAGCACACTGCAGCCTTGTACTGCACAAAGAACTCTCAGAGTTCCTCCCTAGCTGCTTTCCCCCTTTCCTGTCTTATTTCGCCACACCGTGTGGCCAAAGTGACCTTGTCAAAGCATGTGGGAGCAGGTGACATTCCTCTGCTCAGCCCCAGGACACCGCTACCACTGGGGGCTTCTGTTGTCCTCATGGTGAAGGTGGCGGGCCCATGTCTCCAACCTAATGCCACTGCCCCTTGCCCCCGCCCTGCCAGCCAGCCAGCCCACCGCCTTTCAGTCCCTCAAACAGGCCACATTCTTTCCCACCTCAGAGCCTCAGACCTGCTCTGCTCTTCCCTTTGCCTGGAGCCCCTGTGGCTGGTTTCTTCTACTCCCTCTGGTCTCAGCTTTAGTGCCACCTCCTCACGGAAGCCCTCCCTGATGACCCAGGAAGGATTGCATCACCCAGTTATTCTCTCCCATAGCACCTCTCCATGGTTTTGTAATCTGCATTTATTAGTTGATGATTTTATAAGCTCCCCCCACCCCGACCCCCAGCAGTAGACTCCAGAGTCTATTCTGCTCACCCTGTATCACTCCGGGGCCTGGGCCTGGTACATGAAAGAAACTTGGTAAATATGTGTTGAGTGAATGTACATATACTGCCTCTGCCACTCAACTTGGATATTAGTAAATATGAGTGAGTTGTTGAGTAGATGGATGGACTCTCTCAAAGTTGGCCAGTAAATGAACGGGAAGCCTGTTTTTTTCCCATTCTGGAATTGGCATAACTACTTTCCTGTATTTCGGTGTCCTAGATGGGCTCTCACATTCTTTTTTTTTTTTTTAAAGATTTTATTTATTTATTTGACAGAGAGAGAGCGAGAGCAGGAACACAAGCAGGAGGATTGGGAGAGGGAGAAGCAGGCTTCCCGCCGAGCAGAGAGCCCGATGTGGGACTCGATCCCAGGACCCTGGGATCATGACCTGAGCCGAAGGCAGACACTTAACGACTGAGCCACCCAGGCACCCAGGGCTCTCACATTCTTAAAGGCCATCTTGAAGAATGTGGGCTTGCCCATGAGCCTGTGTGCTGCCGCTGCCGCCACTGCATGCACCCCACGAGAGCCCACAGTCGTGCCACGCCACCCTGTCCCTGCCTTATCTGTTTCACAATTTCCTGTCTGGGCCCTTGAAATCTTGATTTGCACAGTTATTTGTCTTTCTGCTCTTCTCGGTGCCCTCTTAAAGCATTCTTTATTATTTCAGTCCTAAGAACACAAGCCCCGTTGAAAGGAACATGCTTTTAATGAAGCCTGCTTGGAGATGGGCTTGATGGTTGGGGGGTGGGGGCCGTCAGGGTGGTGAGGGCCCTGTGCCTCTGTCCCAGGGAGCATCCTGAATACCAGGAGCTCGCTCAGGCCCCAGCCAGTCCAGAATCTCCGCTCCATGCTTTCTTTGCTATGGGGGGCAGTTCTCTTCCAGAATCAGATATAGCCATTCTCTTTGGATGGGCTGGATGTTTAACTGGGTCTGCCATAAACAGCATCTGTCAGCCACCCTCTGCACTAGGCACCAAGATACAGCAGTAGGAACCTGGATTTAAAAGGGGAAATACACAAGTTTGATAGGCAAAAATTAAGAAATCTGGTCATGCCAGACACTGGAGAAGACACGGATCTACTGAGAGTCTCTGGCCTGTGGGCGGAAGCGTACATTGGTACTTTATTTATCTAGCAGACATGAGCCCTCACTTGCTCCTGATCCAGCAGTTCTGGTCCATGGCCCATATCTTCCAGAACCTTCCTTGCACTGTGCATCAGGCGGGAATCTTGTTTGAGAGGGAATTCATTGCATCATTTTCCAGGGAAAAATTGGAAATGACCCATGTACGCATCAGTAGGAGGCTGAATGGTGGTTTGTGTGTGCCGTGTGACATACAGCATCAGCAACAAATGAGCTGCAGGTGTAGGCGGCACGGGCAAGAACTCTAAAGTTCAAACACTCAGAAAACAAAGTATTGATTAGGCATATGTACTACATATGTAGTGAGCCTCCGCACAACCATGTACACGTATATAGATAAAAAGAAAGGAATGCCACACACCAAATTCAAGAGAGTGGTTGCCTCCAGCTGGGGGGCAGGCAGAACTAGGTGGTGGAGGAGCACAGAAAGAGAGTGAAGTTATTGGTAATGTTTTAGTTCTCAGGGTGGATGATGGGGCCATGGATATTTACCCTATGGTAATTTAACTCAGTAGGTACGAGGAGGCACAGACTGGCAGAACCATAAAGCAGCAATGGCAACACAGGAAGTCAGGTTCAGAGCAGCCCAAGGAGAGTAACCAGCTCTGTCTGGAGTGAGCAGGGAAGCCGTTCCAGGAGGTCCCCTGACATGAACAGGAATTTTAGGTGGAAGAAGTCCCAGGGAGAAGGGTCCTCACAGGCAAAACGAATATGTGGTTCTATATGTAGGGAATTGTTCAAGCTTCCCCTGGTTGTGGCTTCATGTGGTGGGAGGCTCCAGGGAAGGCCATGAGGAGAAGCCAGGCAAGCAGAAGTCCCTGGTGGGGCAGCAGAGGGAACATCAGGAGGTGCAAGAGCCCCTACCCTCCCTGAGCAGCTTACCCAATGTGGGGGGTGGGGGGCTGGCGGCCAGGGGGCTGATTCCCCATAGAATTTCACATGACCAGAGGATCTTCCTGCTCACAACAGCTACACCCAAAAGGTTTGAAAGTGGTGATGTGCAAGAGGGGAGCCCGTGTAGAAGTCAGTGCCAAGGAATTGCATCATCCAACATGTGTTTTTAGAAAGCTGGCCTGGAGAAGGGAGATTGGTGGGGTGGGGGCCAGAGGACAGCTCACTGGGCGGCTACAGGCCTCGGGGGGAAGAGCTGTGATTCGGGGCCTGCCTCGCTGGGCAGACGCTTAGTGTAAGATAATATTCTCCAGTTACTCTGAGGTGCATTCCTGAAAATCTTAGTTTCCCATTGCCCTTGTAGACCATTTCAGAGATGTTTTATGTTTCTCTTTGATTGATCTTGGCTGTGGCTTTTGACACTGCACTTCTCACTTTCTCTGCCCCCTGACCTCTTGGTTAGGTAGTTAATGATCTTTAAACAAACACTTGAGTATTATGGCTCTCCAGGAAAGGGCCTGGCCTCCTGCTCCTGGAGCCGCTCAGCATTCTCCCTTTATCCAGGGAGAAAACGAGTGCTCCCCACACCCGGGCTTTGCAGATGGGGATGCTTGCAACCTGAAGGCCAAAGTGTCTTTAACTTAACAAATTTTGATGAGGTTTTCTGAAATACATTACCCATTTCTTTGCTGCGCTAAGCGTGATCTCATCTCCTCTCCGACAGTGGATCTTAGTAGGAATGTTCATTGATTTCGTGAACGTTTATTAGAGCCTTTCCTATGTCTGTTCCTGATTTACAAACTGTGGGTGCAGAAATCTGCCTGGTGTAGTAGTTGGTGTGGTAGTTTCCAAACAGAGATAAGATCAGGTTACTCCTTTGCCTAAACTCCTCGGCGACTTCCGGCCTGCCCTCTCCTCCCTGCCCTCCCTGCTGCAGCCCTCCCGCCTCTTTGTTTATTTCTCAGACCCATGGTGCCTCCATCCTGGGCCTATACATTCATTAGCTCCCCTGTTCAGAACTATCTTTTTCTGGACCTTCACATAAATTCTTATAATTAGGTCTTAGCTGAGTCATCACCTCTAGAAGTCTTCCCTGACCACCGCTCTAAAAAGCCAGACCTCCCCCAACACCCTAGGCCTTCTCTATATGTTATATATGGTATACATATTATATGTAATATAGTACTTTATATATAATAATGTATATAATTATGTTAGTATTTACACACAAAGTCTTATATATTAATTCTATCAGTACAAACTTAGTTAATGTTAATGTATTCGAAGTTTTGTTGCCGTTCCTCACCCTGTTCCTACCCCCAGAACAGCGCCTGGCACACTATAGTCCCTCAGTGTGACCTGCCCTAGAGAAGCCCAAGCCCACAGGCTAGCAGGCAGATTGGTGCAGAATCGGCAATGACAGCAGAGCAGGCTGTGTATGACTCAGAGGGGCTGGGGTAGCACCAAAGAGAGAGGGACAGATCCTGCCCACTGGGGGTCTGGGTAGACTTTCTAGAGCAGCGGGGTTTGGCCTGGGCTTTCAAGGACAGATGGCCATAGCTTGGCAGTCTGAGGACCTGGGGGGCTGTTTTGCATATGGTGACAAGCCTCTACAGAGGGCTCAAGGCAAGAAAGTGCTGGAATGGAGTCTGGAGTGGAGTAGTGACTAGAAGGATGGAGGGAGCTAAGGTAGCTCAGGATTTGGCTGCCGTGACCACCGCCCGCATCCTGGACCAGGGTGCCCTGTGGGCTTCGTGTTTGCAGGGTGGAGCTTGCTCTGGCCAAGGGGAGTCTGAGCACCCCAGAGCTCCTCTGGGCTGCCATGCCAGGGGCCAAGTGAGTGTTGGCAGTACTGGGATAGGAACTTCTCCAGCTGGAGCCCCTCCCCCCAGCCTCAAGGCTCTTCGTCTCATGAGCTTTCTCTTTTGCTACCCACCAGGTGGTGAAGAAGGTGAAATCCATGCAGATGTTTCACATGCCTGTCACCTCAGCCATGCAGGGAGACCGACTGGGCATCTGCGTCACCCAGTTTGACCCCAAGCTACTGGAGCGTGGCCTGGTGTGTGCCCCTGAGTCCCTGCACACTGTCCACGCGGCCATCATCTCTGTGGAGAAGATCCCGTATTTCCGGGGGCCCCTGCAGACCAAAGCCAAGTTCCACATCACGGTGGGCCATGAGACAGTCATGGGCCGGTTGATGTTCTTCAGCCCTGCCCCCGATAGCTTTGACCATGAGCCTGTGCTGGACTCCTTCGACTTCTCTCGAGAATACCTCTTCCAGGAGCAGTACCTAGATAAGGATTTGGCACCGGTGGCGACAGACAGTGATGAGGCTAACAAGAAGACGGGCCAGGCCACAGAAGGCTGCTGCCCTCGGCAGCAGTGGGCCCTCGTGGAATTTGAGAAGCCTGTCACCTGCCCTCGGCTGTGCCTGGTGATTGGCTCCAGGCTAGATGCAGACATTCATGCCAACATGTGCCGGCTGGCCTTCCACGGCGTCCTGCTCCACGGGCTGGAGGACAAGGACTATGCCGAGAGCTTCTTGCCCAGGCTGAAAGTGTATAAGCTCAAGCACAAACATGGCCTTGTAGAACGGGTAAGCAGCCCCTCCACCCATCATCCTTCCTTGTCGGGCCCCGGTGGCCAGGATGGATATAGTTGGGGTCTGTGATGAGAACCAGAGACACCTCAGAGGCTTCTGGTCCCAACTTCTGATGTTTTAAAACAAGGAAACTGAGGCCCAGAGTGGCTGAGTGGCCTGAGTTCTGCTAGCCCTCAGTCACAGAGCGGGGCCTGAACCAAGGCAGGAGAGCCCCACTGCACCTGCTCCCATCCCTGCCCTCTACTCTGGTGGTGGAGGTGGCCCGTGTAGGGCAGAGCAGCCCTGGTCCCTCACACAAACTGGTTTCAGACAGCAGCATTTCACCTGGGCCAGAAGCCAGTAGTATCAGTGGCCCCCTTGAGCTTCAGATAAGAGGCCGGGCCTTGCCCCTCACAGCCTGATGAGCAGGCCCTCGCTCTCATGGCCTCAGTGGGGGCTGAGCCTCCATTAGGCAGGGTGGCTGCTGGGTCATATCAACAGATATGCCAGTCATATTGATAGAGGGAGCATGGCTGGTCAATGCAGGGCAGGCCTGGCCAAGCGTGTCCTCAGCCTGTGGGGTGGGGGAAGTGGGGAGTGATGGTGGCTGGGTGCCAGAGGGCAAGAGGTGGGAAGGTACAGGAAGGTGATACAGTGGGAGGGGCCAGGCTGCTGGCTTCCTCGGGTGCCTGGTATCATCACCAGATGCAGGTCTTTAGACATGGGTGAGCCAGTCTGGTTCACAGGCCTTTCATGGGAGTGGGCAGTTGTGGTAGCCTAGAGCCTAAAGGGGTCCTGAAGTCCAGGGATTACCTTCTGTCAGGTACCCCCCCCACTTTGTCTATCACCATAGGTCTCAGTGGGAATCCCTGCCTCCTGGGCCTTGAAGAGATGGGTAGAGAATGTCCAAACGTCTGTCCAAACCTCACTCCCTGATGTGGGTCCCTGCAGGGCAGGGATGGCTGTGACTCTTGGGACTCGTCTCTGAGCTAGGTGAGCATGGCTGTGCTAAGACCCCAGTGCTGGGAAGCTCAGGTTCCAGTGGGGTCTGCCCTGAGGCCCTCAACAGGACTGCGGTTCTGTTCCTTAGATAGCAGGATGAAGGTTACCCCTCCCAGTGCAGCGCCCTGCCCAAGTCAGCATAGACTCCAGCATGGGGTCTGACCCTTACTGAGCAGGCACTCAGGAGAAAGTGTCAGAGCCTTGGGTACCAGCCAGGGTCGGGGTTTCCACTGCCACCGCCCACCCTGTCTCCTTCCCCTCTCTCAGATCCCCACGTTTCTTCTCTGGAACTCTGTCACTGCAGGAACTCCCACTCTCCTCCTCCTTGTCTCAGGATTTTTCCTGGTGCTCAGGCCCAATTCCCTTCCTCTCCTGCCTGTATCTAGACCTGCCCTCTGAGGGGGAATCAGTAGAAGTTTCTTACTTACCCCCTCACAGTCCATCCAAAACTCAGGATCCTCAGCTCTGTAATCTCAGGCCTTCCACTTTGAGGCCAACCTTGGCTGCTCAGCTGGACAGGCTTGGTCACCCTGCACTGTGGCTGGAGTCCTGAAACTGGAACCATGTCTGTCCCCCCCGTCCGTGTCCCCCCTCCCCCCCCGCCGCTGTTTGCTCTCTGTCCCTCTGTGAATGTTGGCTTCCTGCTCTGCAGAGCAGCAGCCTAAACTCCCAGGGCTGCCAGGAGGGGTCATGGGCCGACCATGGGGGCCACTCAAAGTCTCCATCAGCCGGGGGCCAGCCCTGAGATGCTGATTGAAGACGAAGGTGATAAAGTGCACGTCACTCGTTTGTCTCGTTTGATTTATTAGCAGTATTATGAAGTATAATTATTCTCTGGTGAAATATCTGTCATGGAGTACTGTCCCACTTGGTGAGTTCACAGGTCTAATTGCCCCACACAGGCCTGTTGGTGGTGGAGCAGCAGTTACTTCCTTCAAGAATGAGGAGTGTGGGTTTGTGAGGAGCAAGTAAACATACTATCGAGTGCCTTTTGCCTCCTAAGGGCACTGGGGAGAGCCAAGGAGATGTGCTTACCCAAGCCATACCACCAATCTAGGGCATCCCTGGGGCCACCAGCCCTTTCCTCCTCAGTCCAGGGAGGCCAGAAGTGGAGGCACAAGAGCCCCAGACTCGCAGTCAACAGATCCCACCTAGACATCCTGAGCAGAAAGGCTCCCTTCAGCCAGGGACTGCTTCAGACAGGGCTGTGGAGGTGTGTGGAGGGGTCCTGAGACTGGGATCCTGTAAGGAAGGAAAGGGCACGGTACCTGCGTTCCCCCTACCAGCCCCTTAAGGCCCTAGCCGAATGGACACCTGTCCTGTGTGCTACAGATTCCCTTCTGGGCCCAGGGGCAGGAATACACCTGCCTCCTGCCTACCTCCACCCCATCCCTACTCTATTTATCCAGCACCTACTGTGTGCTATTACTACTGTGTGCTCTTACTAGCTGCATACATTGTTTTGAATTCTTATAAAAATTCAATGAGGAGGTTATTACTTTTCCTACGTACTTTTTATGAAATTATTAAATAGATCACTTTCTTCCTCCTAAAATTATATGTAAATATTTGGGAAAAGTAATATATGTGCATGGTAAAAAATAATTCAAACAACACAAAAAGTTACTCAAAAAAAAAAGCTAGTTTTATTCCTACTCTGAACTCAGGCCATCAGGGCCCCTCTGCAAAGGGAGCCACACTGGAAACCAGCTTAAGAGATGTGAAGCAACCTGCCCGAGGTCACAGGATGGTCAAGTCGGGATTTGAACCCAGCACTGACTGGCCTCTGAGCCGTTATCTTTCCAGCATGTCTGGTAGATTCTTGCCCAGTGAGTTGAGAGGCTGGCATGCTCTCAAGAAACTGGAGTATCCTTGGCAGGAGACTTTTCTTCCTAGTCAGGTTGGTAAGCATTGACCTTGGGATCACACAGACTGGGCTCAAACACTTAGCTGTGCCATGTAACAACTCTATGCCTTGGGGAGCCATTTTATTTCAACGGTCTCATTCATTTGAGGAGCAAACAGTCTCCACCTCACAGGTGAAGTGGCTTCATATGTAAGAGTTGAGTCTAGCTCAGGGGAAGCAGGAAGGAGATTTCCTAGTACAGCTCACGAGTAGAAGGCCGGACTTACTCCAACAGAGAGCCCCATTTGCCTTGAGCAGGCCCCAGAGTACACAGAGATTTTCAGATCACTTGGTTGGCCACAGCCTTTGCCTTGTGGCAGACTGGTCAAACGTGCAGGCCTGGGCTTCAGTCCCAGCCTGACCACCTCCTAGTATGGAAATGTGGGCAGATCCAGGGAATTTCACAGCGCTGTACCATGGGCTGGGAGCTCAGCTTGGGCGTCTAAGACATCCTCCATTTATAAACAAGGAAGGCCCAGCCCTATATGGATATGTGTTAAATGGACACTTTCCATCTGGACAGACTTAAGGCATATAGTCCTGAGCCCATTGCCTAAAAGACATTATTCATTCATATATCCAGATGTTTACTTAGCTCCTGTGTGTGATGGGGATATAGCAAGATGGACAGAGTTCTTGTTCTCACGGGGGAGACTGACAAGGAACAGTACCTTAGATGCTTTCAGGTAGTAGTAAGTTCTAGAAAGAATGTAACAGTGAAATAAATACAAAATGCTGAGGACAGTGCATGGCACATAAGGAGGCCAGCTGTTAGCCCTCCCTGGGTTTTCTCTTACTTCTGTGCTCTGCTTCACTTACACTGGAGGATGGGTCAGACTCCCCTACAGATGTAGCTTCACTCATTGGTGTCACCTACAGTGTCTGTGGCCCATGGACCACATCCAGGCAATTGGCCTTGCCCCAAATCTAATCATCTTTAACAAGCTTGTTTTCTCTAGATACTTTTTTTAGCTGCTGCAATCAAACACTATTTAATTAACTTACCACCAGTAAATGGCTTTCCTTGCTTGGCTAACAAATGAACCACTTGCAAACTTACTTTGATTGTAGCCTATTCTCTCTCTCTCTCTCTCTCTCTCGGTTTTGTTTTGTGAAGAAATTCTGCTGTGATGAGATGTACTGCTTGAAATTGTCTCATTTTTTTTTTCTGTGAGCTGGGAATATTGTGATGTCAGTGTATGTTGTATTAACACAGCCAATAACGAACACAGAGCTTTGCCATGTAATTCGATAAAATAATAATCCACACCTCACTGAGCATTGAAAGTGTGACATTCAAAGTCCACTTTTCCTGTTTTGACATGGTGCCTATGCACTGGTAATAAAAATGAATAAATAAAACCTATGGCTGGGTGAGATGCTGTGGAGCCGTCCCAGAGTTATGGCACCCAGTACCTCCTAGGTCTCTGTCACAACTGTTCAACTCTGACCCTGGGGCACAAAAGCAGCCGTAGACAAGGTAGAAGCAAGACGGTGTGGTGGGGTGCCAGTAAGACTTTATTGATTGACACTGAAATTTAAATTTCTCATAGTTTTCATACATCATGAAATATTCTTCTTTCAATGCTTTTCAGTCCATTGGAAAATAGAAGAACCATTCTTAGCTGAAGGCCGTACAAAAACAGATACTGGGCAGAATTTCGGCTCTAGCTATACTGTGTCCACCCCTGATCTAAATGGTAAATAGGAGTCTTGAAACAGATTGAGCATCCTGCAAGGAAAAGTCTAATCACCACCTATAACCACAAGTACTCAACTCTGTCTGCATTCCTCAGGAATTAGGTCCTGGGAAGGGAGCTCGGGTTAATAGAAATGCTCCAGAAGTCTCACCTGAGTGGGAGAGGAAGGGAAGTGAAGGTGTTCTAAAGGGCTAGTCTTTCTAGGGAGAGGGCTTGGGAAAGAGAATTAGAGCCTGTGGTGGTGAGGGAGATGCTCAGTATCCTGTTTTCAGGTAAAAATATAGAACTATGTGTCAGATTATAAACACAAAGAAAGGGAAAGAAACTATGAATGGAAATGGAAAGTGTAGCAGTTCCACACACACAAAGGAAAAACTGGAATGAATTTGATTAAACCGACAAAAATGAGGGAAATAAAAACATTGGTCATAAATAATGACAAAAACAGAAGGAACAAGAGTATCAGTCATTATACTAAATGTGAAAGGCCAAATTCTCTTATGTAATACATAGATTGATAGATTGGATTAAAACACAAAATCCAGTTATACGCCATTTATAGGAAACACACAGTGGTAAACGAAGGTTAGGAATAAAAGGATAGACAGAGAAATGTCAGGTGACTGAACAAAAAGTGTGAGTGGTAATTTCAGACAAGTTAATTTCGAACAAGCTAGCATTTAAGACAAAAATACTCACCAAGATAAAGAGAGACATCATGTAATGGTAAGAGGCATGGTTACAAACTTGTACCTACCAAACATATAAAAACAAAATCTGTTAGAAATCCAAAGAGAACTTGGTAAAAAATGGAGTCATAATTATAGTGGGGCACTTTAGAATGCAGATTCTGGAATTGGACAGGCCCACTAAACAACAGATAAGGACACTAAGGCATAACACAATTGCTACGCTTGATTTCTAGATAGAAATAGAGAAAATACACTTTCTCCTTTTTTTCCGTGGAACATTTATGAAACTGGACATTCAGCAATAGTCATTCGAAAAATATTTGTAGAATACCTGTGTGCTGTTTTCAGGGCTGGGGATATAACAGTGAATAAGAGAAACAAAATCCCTGTCCTTGTGGGACTTAGATTTTGGTTGTACCTGTGACCACAGAGAAAACCCCAGCAGACTTTTAAAAGTAGATAACGTGAACCATTAAAATTGGAAATGAAGAATGGATGTAGATACATAGATGGGTGTGTGCGTGCGCGCATTTGTTCATTCTTGCATGTGTTTGCAACTTGGAAATTTGCAAGCAGTAAGTTGCTGTTCATTTGGCTAAGACTTTTTCTCATACTGTTATATAATGTAGAACCCCTTAGTAATAACTTTTTTTTTCAGTTTTTTTTTTTTTTTTTTGCCCCTTGATTCATCACAGAGAAAGTTTTAGATTCCCTTGAAGGTGACTTGAACACTCCTCTGTTCCGTGCTCATCTGCTTTTTGAACAGGCAGAAAATAGGGCCAAGATAGATCTTTCCAGTGGCAACAGTCTGTGACTAGGATCCATTTTTTTAATTGTATTTACTTTACTATCAGGTTCCTGTTTATGGCGACTCTTTTTTTCTCTCTAGGGTACCATGTGAAGTTTCCCTTTAAGCATAGGTATTTAAAGAAAACAGGTAAAGGATCTTTCTTTGCAGGTGTGCAAAGATCTGGTAAAAGTGAAGAGGGGGTGGAGAGTGTTTCTCAGCTGGAGTGGAGCTGTGAGGCCATGCTCCAGAGGTCCCTGCATCGTAGCCACGTGCAGAGTCACACCAGCTGCTCTTCTCTAAGTGGACAGGGCCGAGTGTCACAGGAAACATGGCCTTCCTATGAGGACAGACACGTGCCTAGTCAGAGGGCATACAGAGGGCCCACAGGGAGCAGGAGAGGAGCAAGGACTCTGCTGAAGTGGGAGGAGGTGGTCTGATGAGGGAAAAGTACAAAGAGCTGGTGACCTTTGAGCTGTGCCTTGTGACTGGCCAGACTGATGGGATGTGGGGGTCCCAGGGCTAGGCACTGTTTCTGCAGAGGCCCAGAGGTCTGGCCCTGGGCGTTTGGAAAAGGGCCCTCAGCCCGGGGCACCCAGCAGCTGGAGGATGGGAAGGGAGTTCCAAGGTATAGGTGGGCCGACCACCAAAGCTACCAGCAGGGCCAGTGATGCAGGTTGGGGGCTGGGGGAGGCTGGGGCTTCATTCAGATTGTGCTGGAGAAATCCTTTGAATAGGGTCAGCTGGGGCAGCCCACAGAGTGGGTGTCCACTCAAGGTCCCCAACCTTGTCCCCTCTTACCTGGCCTGCATTCCCAAGTCTCTGAGCCTGGGTACCCTAGGTTGAGTCAAGTGGTCTGGCCTGACTGAAGCCACTTACTCTCTGGGGCCCTGTTTCCTCATTGAAACAATTGCTTGGGAAAAGGTGGGGCCTCCAAGGGCGCCGTGCCGAGGACACAGAGTGCTCTGCACTGCCTGCCCTGCCGTGGTCCACTTCACACCTCAGACTGCTACCACACCCCGGGGCCGTCCTTGCCTCCTTCCCTGCCTCAGTAGCTTACACAGCTCCACCCATATCATTTTCTCCTAAACAGAGGTGGTCCTGCCAGCTCTTTATTCAAAAATCCCTTTGGGCCCATCTCACGGCCAAGGTAAAGACAATACTCACACCTTAGCTACCACGGCTGGACTGCCACTAATTGTGAAGTTGGGTGTCAGGGTGTGGCAGGCCGGGGAGGCAGGCACGCAGGACCAAGGGGATGCCTCTTTGCGACCAGGCTGGAGAGAAGGAGAGGAGAGGACCAAGTACGGCAGGGTCTGCAGGGCCGAGGCCTTGAAGGAATTCAGGCTCCAGCCAGGGCCCCAGGGGATGCTGGATGGCCCCCTGCACAGGTGTGAGACTGTGAGGGCGTTTCTTCCCCTCTGTGTCCTTACTGGAAAAACAGGGGTTATACCCCTACTCCGTGGATTAGTGTAAGGAGGTACATGAGTACGTATAAATGCTGAGTGCTGTACCTGGCACAGTAGGCCATCGTTAAGCAGTGGCTCTCCTCATTGCTATTTACTTGGCCTTTCCTGAGGGCACAGATGCCTGGGTCCAGCTGGGGTGGTAGCAAGATGCCAGCACCCGCGCCTCTCCTGTGGTGGGTCGGGCATGCCGACCATCCTGGCTCTGGCAGGCTGGCGCCGGATGGGGAAGGCCTTAGGGCTGGGCCCAGGAGCCTGCGGCATCAGCCCAACCAAGTGTAAACACGCAGACTGCCACCAGCAGCGCTGGCTGGCTTTGAAGTCTAAAGTGGTGCTGCCTCCCTGCTCTTGGCCCGCCTGGCTCCACTGCTGATGGCTTGTTAAATGCACCCAGGGCACTGGAGAGCGTGCTGGCCAGGGTGCAGGCCGGCCCAGGCTCCCTGTAGTCCTTCCTGAGCAGGGGCCATCTGGCAGACCCCCGCCCTTGGAGGAAGCAGTGCTGCTATCCGCCTGGCCCCTTGGGCCACTTTGCTAACCCTTGCTGCCCCGGGCCCTTGTCCAGCAGGCCAAAGGCTGTGTCAGTTCCCAGGCCACTGGAGAAAACAGAGGTGCCCCCTGAAGCTGAGGGAGATCAGATGGCTGCCCTAGTGCTCTGGTCCGGACCCAAGCCCTCTCCTCCCTTCCAAGGTCAGCATCTGAGAGTGGAGAGTCTTGCTCAGCTGCTGAAGCGCCTGTGAGCCTCCTTTTGAAGATTGCTTTTTTTGCTCAAATATGGACACAAGGTCAAGGCAGCTTGACATGGTGGAAAGAGCCGGCCTTGGACCGGCTCAGCTTGGCCATAGGCAAGTCACTGTCTCCCTAACACCCCCTCCCCACCTGCAGAATGTGTTTCTTCTGTGAAGGAGCGGTGGTGGGGAGTTGATGAGATCACGTGTGCTGAGGGCCGAGGATGGGGTCTGGCATGAAGCAAGTGCTCAGTAAAACGGTCATCTCCTTTTTCCTCCGTGAAACTACAGCTGCCTTTGTGACCTGTGCCTTGGCACCTCCTGATGAGCTCCAGACAGACAGCTTCACCTGCGTTGGTGCCTGGGTGGTGGAGGGCAGAACCAGGGAGGGAGGCTGGGGGGATGCGTGGGGGGAGCTGGGAGGTGCAGCTTGCTATAGACGAGTGAGGGGCCTGCCCACCACTGGGACTGAGGAAGCCAGCTTCAGTGGCCTGAGAGGTGGGACAGAGGCGGGTGGATGCCTCCTTGGGTCTGTGCCTTCTGTGATGCCCAGAGCCTGGCCTGCCCTAGGCCTCCTCACTGGGCCTCTGCAACTCACTTGACCAAAGAGACGAAAGCTGCTTTCCTTGCGCGGGTTGGCACTACAGAATTGCCGTGAGGTTGGCTGTCACTCACAGCGATCTTTCACAGAACTCTTACCTCAACTCACAGCAGCCCTGGAGGTGGATACGCTCACCCTTGTTTTCACCGGAGAGGCCGCTGAGGCTCGGAGAAGTGATGTGGCCTGCCCACGGCCCCACTGTGGCTGGGGAAGGAGCCGCCCCACCTTGCAGGCCACTCCAGGGCCCCCTCTCCCTGCCCTGGCCCTGTACTGGCGGGGAAGAAAAGGCATCCTCTGGGTGAGATGTTTCTTCTGCCATGTAAGGATGGTGATACCAGAACAGCAGCATCGCAGGGACTCTTGGTGAAGTTGTCAATCCTGGTGGCCGTCAAGTGTTCTGGGAGGATTACCCCCTTGTGCCTTGTTGGATTACCTTGGCGCTCCAGGCAGCTTCTGAGTTCTTCCCTCGCAGATCCCTTCCCTGGCTGCTGTCCTCAGTGAGGCCCTCACTGTGGGATGGAGGGTATGAGGGAGAGAACCAGAGTCCGGAGAGCAGCTGCCGGCACGTAGTCTGTGCAGAGTTAGGTGTCCACGTCCTTGCTTCTCTTCGCTTAGATAACTAACTCTCCATCTTGCAGTTTCTGCGTATGTCTTAGTTGTTCTTGCCAACACCAACACCTCTAATCCCAAAACAGATTTTCAGAGGAAGAAACTGAGGGTCAGGGAAGTCCCTTGCCCAAGGTCATATTGCTGGAAGAGGCAGTCCAGACTCAAACCTTCCCAGCCCTGCCTCATGCTTCAGTCCTCCTCACAGCCCCTGGAAGGAGTGACTCCGGGCTCCACTGCACACTGGCTGCCCCTCTTTCCTTGGTGCCACTTTTCCAATTTGAATGAGAATAGTCACTTCAGAACTTGGGCAGTTCCCAAGCCTCATCATGGGAGCTGGGCCCTGAGAGAGACACACATGTGATGACATAATTACGTGCACTGGCAGCCAGGTTCCCACTCAGAGGCTGGGGACAGTAGGGACTTGCCCAGCGTGTAAGCAAGGGCCTGGGCTTCCATCCGCAACCAGTGACTGCTCTTTGGGAACTCACCCTCCAGTGACTGAAGGCTCATAAATGAAGCGAAGTATTCATGCAAACAGTGAAAGTCCCCACTTAGAGCTATTGTTGTAACTGCACTGGCCCAGGTTCAGCATTGTTCTCAAGGAGCAAGGCCCGCTGAGCAAGTCCCACATGCATTGCCTTTGGTTTGACGTCACAATAATTGATTTCAAAGTGAAAAACCTCCAACTGTTCTCTGAAGGTTTTTCCTCGTTGGATGTGCTGGTGTCTGATCTCTGAGGTCTCTCTCCTTTAGCTGGAAGAGTCTATAATTTGGAGACAGGCCCAACCACTGGGCACGCACACATGTTCTAGAGATGGATAGAGCCGAGAAAATGCATTTCCTCCAGCCCCCTGCCCTCTAACACCCAGGACAAACGATGACCCCCAGTCTTCCAGAAGCTCCCCAGAAATGTGGCCTCACTGCCTCCAGCAGGAAGAGCTACCATCCCTCTCTGTAGCCAGACTTTTAATGAGGTTTCTTGCAGCAGACATTTGTGAGTCCCCTCTTTGCACCCCACCCCCAGTAATATCCGGAGGACTCATGTTCTGGGGATGCAGAAATGCACTTAGGCCAACTCCTGCCTTCCAGGGCCACCCCTCTTCCAATTGGGGCAGCCCATGCAGACAAGCTACGGCTGGGCCGAGACCCACACATAGGCTTTGTCCCTGCCCGTTCCCAGTGCAGCCCTCTGCCAGGGGGCTCTGTGGCCCGTAGGGGGCTGTGGAAGAGTGCTGTGGTCTGTTGGCAGTGCCGGCTCACTTCTGCGTGTGGCAGCCAGTGGGGCTGGGCACCCTGTCCCCTGCACGCCCCCACCCTCCTTCCTCTGTGTGGTGCTGCGAGGTGGGCCCCGAGGGAGGAAGACACCCTGCCCAGGGCATGTGGGGCAGCAGAGGCAAGGCCGACAACAGCTCAGTGTGAACCTGCCGTTAACTCTTTTAACTCACTTTGTGGATGGGGGCGCTAAGGCCCACAGGGGTGAGGCCATGGGCCAGAGTCTCCAAGACCACAAGACCAGGGTTTTGAGCCCAAGTAGGCTGGCTCCAGAGCCCAGGCTCTGGCCCACTGCACAAGCAGATTAGCATTCCCTCTGGAATTGGCCCTTCTGTGTGAAACCTTAAGAGCCGTGTTGGACAACAGCGTTCAAGTCTGTTCCTAGCTGCTGCTTCTGGCTAAATACCTCCTCTCTTTCCATCGTCCTTCACACCTGGTCTCCATCCCCTTAGCCCTCGTTCTCCGTCTTCTCTTGTTTGCAGTGTGCCCACATCCCCCAGCCTGTACTGGAATTCACCAGCAGGGTAACTTGCCTCTTGGCCCTATAACCATAGGTAGAGGAAAGCTTACCCTCTTTCCAGCCTCATTTTGTGGATGAGGAAACTGGGGAGGCCCAGGGGGAGGGGGGTCAGCAGCTTGTCTCACTGGCCTTCAGTGCATTCTGGGCCTGGCAGCCTCCACCCTGGGTGGCCCCACAGCAGACCAGAAACACTTCACAGCCACTAAGGCAGCCCTCCCTCCCAGTGCATTGTGTCCACTGGGCTGGCAGGTCTGCCTTTGATAGGTGCTTGGGCTGCACGCACCTCAGTTCCTGCACGTAGTGGCCGGGCTCCGTCTGTCTTCCCTCTCTGCAGTTGGTTTCTCCAGTGGCTTGGGGTTTTCGGGAGCTGGGACTGGCAGGGATAGGGCTGGATTTGCAAGCAAGTTTGGGTCCAGCCAGTCATGGCTTGACTCAGGGGAGCCCAGAGGGTGGGCAATGCCCTGGCTGGGCTCATTCACTGCCACCAAACCTCCATCTCCTCTGCTCTCATGCCATGGGGCAAATGCAGGCAAAGCTGGAACATGTGACTTTGAGCAAGTCATTTCACTTTGCTGAATCCCTATAGGGCTTTTCTGAAGATTCACTAATGGTGTGGAGGTGCCTCTCGCGGAGCATGGCCGAGGACAATTTGTGGCTCTCATCTGCTGCGGGTGGGATGGGAGAGGAGGTGCAGAGGGCTGGATAGTCTGAGGGAGGAGGAGTTTGCTGCCAGCTTCTCTCACTGCCCTGGCAGCTCGTGTCCATAGTGCCCGTCTAGGCCATCTTCTGGCTCCTGGAAGGATCCACCCAGGCTGCTGGAAATAACCACGCAGACCATCAGCGGGCAGGGGTTGGGGGTGCCAGCATTCCTGAGACCACACTGGGTTCCTGGCAGTGTGCTGAAGGCTGGCCTTCTCACCCACATTGCCTGACCCTGCAAGTGGAATTGAAGACACAGAAGTTAGCAGGAGGGGACGTTACACCTAATCAGTGCTGTTAGGCCCTCTGGCCAAGCCATAAAACAAGAGAACGGGAGTGACACAGGCACTCCTTTTGAACTTGAATCCTCTCTAAACTGCCACTCCAGCCCCAGGGAGACCACGAAGCAGCAAGCAAGAGGGAGCCCCCTCAGGCCCCTCCTCAGAGGGTCAGAAAAAGCCCATTCGCTCCTCACCTTATCCCGGATGCTTAAAAAAATATTGTGGTAATGTAGGTCAGTGAACTGACCGGCACCACACACCAGCAGGATTACAGGGCCCGCCAGCCTGCACGCTGGCCCGCCTGGTCAGATGAGAACATAAACAAGGAGTGCTGGGAGCCCTCCGCTTCCCCAGCCCTAGGCTTTTGTTTATGTAGCACTTAAACCAACTTTGGGGTCGTTGCAGTCTGCCTTGAAAGCCCTGAAGCTTTTTGAAGTTCCCCTGAAGTTAATAAAATTAGTCTGCCCTCATTGCAAGTCCTTGGCTTGGGGGGGAAGATGGATCCTCCACCGTGTCTGTGGCATTTCGCTTTTTAAGTTAATATTCTATAACCAAAAGAAAGGGGGAGGCAGGGGAGAAGATGGAGTAGAAAGTCTTGTGAAATGCCTTCTTGCTAATAGGTAGCATGCCTTCCAGCCACCCCATGGCCCTGGTCACAGTGAAGCCCAGCCGCCAGGCCTACTGGAAGGCCGAGATGGGCCGCTGTGCTCCAGGGTCAGGGATGACCAGCTCTGGGGCATGCAGGGGAACTAGGCGCAAGGTGAGGCTGTTGGCTCCCTCTCGAATGAAATGTACCACCAACCACGAGTCCGCCTGAGTGATTTTCTTTTGCCCCCAAGGAGCCAAGAGTCACCTTTTGTCACCATTGTCTCCCTCCCCACCTGCGTATCATGTGCATATTTACTGGGACCTGTCATGGGTCAGGGCCATGTGAGAGAGAACTCCCAGTCTGTCTGATGAGGGACACAAGACAGACCAACTGTCTGTGGTGAGACAGAGTGGCCAGGCCTTGGGACAGGAGGTGCCTGCCACGTGGGGAGGCTGTCTGAAGGAAAGCTTGTCCAAGCTGAGCCTGGGAGGACTGCCAGGGGTCTGGCGTGGATACAGAGTTGGGAAGAGGGTGGCGGGATGATAGACATGTTCATTATATTCACTAGCTTGATGGTAGTGGTTTCATGGGTATCTATGTATATCTCAAATTACCAAGTTTTACCTAAAATATGTACATGCTGTTATATATCAGTTATGCCTCAATGAAGTGTTAAAAAAGATGAAAGACCACAGGCAGGACTGAGCATTGCAGATGTACCAACAATCACAGTTAGGTACGTGTTCCACTTTGACTTAGGCATTCAAGGAGCACACATATGGTAAGTGGTGTTTATATGCAGGAAATGCAGCTGTGGAGAAGAGAGCCGTGTTTCTGCTTTCGCGGACCTGGGTCCTGCTTGGGAGGAGTAAACAAGTAACAGATAAAAAGGCGTAATATCAGGGATAATCTGTGCTCTGAAGACAGAGACAGGACCAGGGTGTGCAGAGGAGCAAGGTCTGGGGTGCAGGGGGCCACAGGCATGAAGGCCTTGACTGGGGTCCTTGCTGGGCACCAAGGGCCTGCCCAGAGATGGGGACACCCTGTCTGCAGTGAGCAGTCCAAAGGCAGAATGTAATTACCTCCCACAAGGATATGCATGAGCCGCTTGAGGCAGGAGCTTTGATTTGTCCTCAGTGACATACCTGGCACGTGGTAGGCTCTCGATAAGTATTTGTAGGGAGAAAGGAAGGACATTATGAATTTGGGGTGAATTTTCTGCCTGGATTGCCCATTGGGTCCCTGTCCTGCCTTTTATAAGATGGTTCTCTAGGTAGGTTGTAAGCTCCTGGTGCGAGGACTGTGCCTTTATCATTTCTCAGCCAGCCATGATGCTGGGGACAGGTCTTCTGTCTCAGCTGGCTCTGTCTCACAGGCCAGCAAAGGCCTGGGACCCACCCGTCCTGCCCAGAGTGCCCCAGGGCTTCCCAGCAGCACCAGACCCGCCTGCTTCTCCAGCTTGAGGTGGGGGCAGTGTGTGTGTGTGTGTGGTCAGTGCAGTCTTTCTCTGCTTGAATGCTGCAGCATAGGCTCTGCAGAAGTTCGCCATGCTTGGGCTTGAGCTTCTACTGTGCCGCTGGCTCTGGCGACAAGCACTTCCCTCAGATCTCCCCTCTAACTGCCCTGAAGTAGGAATGAAAACCCCTTGCACACAGGGGTGCTCGAGGGCTCAGTGAGGCCCCGCTAAATGACTCTGTCATAGGCTGGGGTGCCCTGAGGCAGTCTCTTTCTCCTAAGGACAGGTGGCCTCTCCGCAGCACAGGCTCAACTTGGGACTGGAAGTGGCGCTGAGCACCTCTGGAATGGCTAATCCAGAGCCATCGAGTCAGTTCAGCTAAACATCCTGGGACCCTACTGTACCGGGCTAGGCTGCCGAATGTGAGAGGTAGCCCTGTCTCCCGGGCTCCGGCCAGGCTGGGAATGGAGCTCCACATGCAGGCCACTCTGGTGGGTGTGGAGACAGGACTTCTGGGAGCCGGGAAGCCCGGGAAAGCATTTGGGGCTGGTGACATCTGCTCGCCCTCGCTCTCCATGTCCTGTAGGTCAGAGGAGCCGGCTCCATTCATTTCACCCAGCAGCACCCACAGATGAGACAGAGCCCATGGCAAGCCAGCCCACAGGGGAGCTCTGCTGGAGCCAAGTCCTGAAGGACGAGGAGGAGTTCATGTGTGGGAATGAGATTTGTGAATTATAAAGGGCTGTGCGAGTGGAAATGATTATTCTTATCGTTATTTGTATCCAATTCATCCATCACCGGGGAGAGGAGGAATGTGAGTACCTTTTATCTGGCACTATGAATCAAATAGAATAGGACTTGTTTTTCTAAAGGGGTTTTAGGGTAAATGGGACAGTTTCTACCTTTCAAAACAATCCATCTGGGGCCCTTGGCCCAATCTTGGCGTCTTGGGCAGAAGTGAGATGTTTCTGAGGTTGAGGACAGCCCAGCCCACAGGGGTCCCCCATGAGTCTCAGCCTCAGGAGGAGAGCACGTGGAGGCCGCAGGTGCCACCGCTGGCAGCACTTCTGGCCCCCACGCTGCTCCCCGGGCTAGCGCCTGCTCAGACTCAACCCTGGTCCCCAGAAGCACCCAGGCCAGTGCACGGGGCCTGGAGAGCAGGAGGAAGCCTCCCCAGTTCCGCTGTGGCAGCCGTGTGGGACCCGGCATGCCAGATGCCAGGTGGAGCATGGGTCCTGCTCCACCGTAGCAGCAACTCTCAGGCTGAAGCTCTGTGTTAGCCTTTCTGAGGTCATCTGGGAGAGGGTCTAGTCTTTCATATGTGAGCGCATGCACACATGCGTGCGCACACGCACACACACACCCTCTCTCTCTTTTACACAGACACCTGGCCCCCTTCCTGGCACGGACCCTCAAAAAGAGCTGGGCAGAGCAGGGGAGGCCACCTGGGGGGTTGGGGAGCTTCAGGCCATGCCACCTTCTGTGAGGGAAGAGTGGCTCTTCAGCCTTTGTCATGCTCGGTCCCTGGGGAGAGGTTCAAGGTGAACATAGCTCATACTGAAATCAGGGCTGTACCAGGTTGGCTTTTTCACACACACGCATGCCCCTTCTGTCAACCTGAGCCTCCACAAAGAGGTGAGGGGCACAGGTTCAGCAGTAGAGGGCCCGGCCATGGCCAGCAGGGAGCCAGGGGAGCTGAGGCTTCTGCTGGGATGGGGGCAGGAGGGCATCCTGCAGAGGGGAAGTGGGGCTGTGGAAGAGATGTGGGCCAGGCTAGGAAGGATCTCTGACAGAGTGAGGAAAGCCTTGGCTGAAATACATACATGTGGAGTGAGCTGGAGCAGCAGAGACTGCGTTCTCAGACACTCCTTGTGGGAGGGAAAACCAGAGAGAGGGCAAGGCAGGTTCTAGAAAGCCTTGCTGCAGGATTCGGAGTGGATGTCATCCTCTCGACCTAGGGTGTCCATGCAAGCTTACCTGAGGAGAGTGCTGCTAGCCATCATTAGACAAGTGCTCGAGGACAGGCAGGGTGCAGTGGCCACACAAAGGCAGGTGCAGGCAGGGCAGTTGTGGCTTCTGAGCTCCCTCTGCCCTGGGAGCTCTGTGACCTTGGACGGATAGCCTAACTCTACTGTGCCGCTAGTTTGCATCTGTAAAGTGAGGAAAGAGTGCCTCCCTCCCATTGCTGCTGTGGTGCTAAGTGTGACCCCCATAAAGTTCTTGCAGGTGGCCTGGCAGTAGCCAGGGCTCACTGGAGGTCAGTGGTGATGGTGATGAGGGCTGGTCACCACATGGCCCCAGTGCATTCCACTGTCAGTGAGATGGGCAGATCACCAGGTGGGGGCAGGTGGCGGAGGGGTAGCGGCAGCAGGCCTGGCCTCCTCTAGCACACACTGATGCTCTCTCTGGGGCTGGGTGTGTGGGGACAGGTGATGGATGACCACAGCGTGATCGGCCGCTCCCTGTTCAAAAAGGAGACCAACATCCAGCTCTTTTTGGGCCTCAAGGTGTACCTATCCACTGGGGAGCTGGGGGTCATCGACAGCGCCTTCGGCCAGAGTGGCAAGTTCAAGATCCACATCCCTGGTGAGTGCAGTCACTTCCTCCCACTGGCAGGCACTGTGCAGGCATGGAGAGATGGTGGAGACAGTGCCTGGACAGTGCCCCTTGGCTCAGGATGCTCACCCTGCCTGAGCTGATGCACAGGGCCCAGCCCTCTCAACGTCATGGTCTCCTGTCCCATGGGCTTGTGGCTGGAGAGCCAGGGTGGGTCCTGGGGGTGCTGGTGTACAGTCAGCCTCTGGTCTGAGCCAGGGTCAAGGTGTGAGTCTGAGCTCCTGCTCCACAGTAAACCATACAGGGGTAACCCTGGGTGAATTACCTGGCTTGTCTGTGAAGTGCGATACCAATCCTGATCTGGGAGGTGCTTTGGAGGAAGAGTCGGTGAGAGAGACTGCTAGGGGCCTGGCATACTGCCCCAGTAGCCAGTACAGTTTCCCAGAATATGAGTTGCCACCTACTTTTTTGCCCGGTGGAGAACAATAGGTGCTGAGCCTCTGAGGGATCTGAGTTGGGACTTATCCATGGTGGGGTCAAAGGTGTGCCTTTGCTCTTGGGAATAGAGCCCTTGGATCTCTTTAGTTTGGTCCTCCCTTCCATCACTCCTGCACTTACCCCACACCCATCTTCTGGAGGTCCTGCCACACACCAGGCAGGCTGCCGTGGTCGTGGGAGGGGACAGGTGGGAACACATTCGGTGAGTATCTACTGTACGTCGCAGAAAAATAAAGTAGGGAGAGGGTGAGAAGCACTATGTGTGTACCTCTGGACAGGGGCAATCAAGGAAGACCTCTCTGAGGAGGTAACAGTTGAGTAGGGCCCTGGCCAAAAGGGAAGGAGGGAGCCCCACTGACACCAAGGGAAGGAACATTCCGTGGAGAGAGGGGACAAGTGCAAAGGCCCTGGGGTAACAATGAGTTTTGGTGTGCATTTGAGGAGTGATTGTTTGGCACGAACTGGGAGGCACGTGGGATGCCACTTTTCTTCTCCAGCATTGTGTTAGGCCAGTTCCCAAACATGCAGCAGAGTTAAAGGATGTTACAGAGAAAGCCTGACTTCACATCAGCCTGTGGCTATACTTGGCCTATCTGCAGGACTCTGGGTTTTATTCTGTGAGAGTTGGAAAGCCATGGGGAGGTTCAGATCCGGTCAGCAACGTGCTATTGGTGTGTAGCTTCTTGAGTGAAATCTCCAGGTAGGGTAGTGCCCTGGCCGAGCAAGGAAACAGGAATGCCAGCAACCTGGCAGCTCACCGAGTAAAGTCAGTACCCTCTGCTCTCCTGAGAGCCTGGCTGAGGGCCTTGCCTCCCGAGTCCTTCCACAAGCCCAGAACGTCATGTGTGGCATTTGCCATCTGGTGAGGAAGGGCAGCAGGCATCAGAGGCCTGCTTCCCTGTGGCTCTCAGAAGCACTGTTTGTACCCCGAGGTCTCTGTCAGGGTGGAGTTCAGCTCTGTCACAGTCGGAGATACTCCCTTGGGGCAGGCAAAGTGGCCCACCGATAGGAGCCTTTAGCCATGATACCAGGCTTCAGGCTCCTGTCCTGTCCTCTCCACTGCTCTGGTCATTACCTCGGCCAAACCGGGGTCCCCAGTGCCCTGCTCTGGGTTCCAAGGAGCACACACAAGGCATGAGCCAGGCAGGCCAAGGTCCAGACCTCTGTTCCCAGGGCCCTGGGCCTGTACCTTGTGGGGCCTTACTGGAAGGAAGGGTACAGGGCACTGGGAGGGCAGGAGGGGAGCTGCCTGGAGTTGGGGAGCTGTACCCTGGAACATTCATCCTCCCCCAGCTATGGGGGCCTGCTGGTTCAGACAAGGGAAGGACAGCACCGTCTGTTTCCTTTTTGGGGGGTGTGTAGAGTCATGCTGACATTCCCCTCAGCTCCTCTTCCTTTAGCCTGAGGCAAGCTCAGAGTTGGGGTGTTCCCAGAACAGGCCAGAGTACAAGAGGAGGCTTGTTTGGGGGCCCTGGGTGCTGGGGTGGGAGTACAGGAAGGGAGACACAGTGCCGCTGCTTCAGTCAACTCAAGTTCACATTCCTTTGTTAGGTCAGTGTTGCCTTTTTAATAGGTCTGCTTCCTGTTTGTGGCTTTTAAGCTTTTTATTAAATATAACTGGTCAGATTCCTTCATCCCACCCACCCCACTCCTCACCCCCCTCCTGCTTGTCTTTTCCTGCCGATTCCTCCCATAAAGAATTACTTTTAACCTTTTTGAAGTGCATTAATTGTGAAAGAATCTTCAGTGAACCTGAGACACCCAGTGCCAGGTGGAGGAGGAGGAGCATTGCTGGCTGCAAGCTGTAAGAGCTGGGGTGCGGAGGCCCAGGGCTTTGGTCCTATCTAAGGCTCCCAGAGCAGAAGCAGTTCAGGGGAGCTGTCCAAGCCCCCAGATTGTGGGTGGAGCTGGGGTCAAATGTGGCCTATGGGCCTTGGTGTTAGCTCTGCAGGGCAACACAGTGAGCAAGGCAGACTAAAGATCATCTAGATGTCCTCCCATCTGCCCCTGACTCCCAGCCTGGGTGCTCCCTGGGGCCTCTCACTTCCAGTGACAAGGCCAGATGCCAACAGGGCCTAGCAGGTGTTGAAGAGACCAGGTGGCAGGCAATAGGGAGTGGTGGGGACCATGGTGGCCTGCTACTCAGGTCTCTTGCTGTAGGCCAAGGAATCTAATTTTATCTGATTTCATTTTTATGTAAAACTTCCTGATTAAAAATATAAAACTGTCCAAACTAAACAAAACATACCTTTGGGCTGGGTTTGGCCCATGGCAACTTGTAACTCCTACTTGAATTTCAGGACCAACACTTACTCCTCAGGTTCATGAGTCAAAGGTGAACCATAAAATGGAAACAGTGTTTTATGGAGCCGTAGATCCTGACCTCTGAGACAGGAGTCCTGACACTAAGCCCATGGCTTCCCCCAGAAGATAGTCTCCGAAATGAGAGGGACTAGAGGGATAGCCCCACCTGACACCCAAGGAGCTGACCCAGAAAGTCTTGGGGGGGGGCCTCAAGATTGGGAAGCCCCACATTTACATAGCTACTCCCTTCAAGAAAGTGGCCTCTGTTTGTAAGTCCTGGGAGGCTGGGAGACCCTACAAGATGAGCTAGGAACCCACTGGGTTGCACTGCTACAGAGAAGGAGTAGGTAGAAGACTTCGCAGGCAGAGTTGAGGCTCCTCCTGAGGATCCTGCCCATGGCATAGTGTCTCTGCTTCCCAGGTACTGGGCGCTACATTGTGGAGCCAGGTCCAGTGGCCTTCATCTCCAGGTGGGCCTAGGGAGCAGCGGGGCTGAGTGCCTGACTCATGGTCTGTCTGGGTGGCCAGCCTGTCCCTGCCTGCCCTGCCAGCCCCAAGAGAGGGGTCAGGGCTTTGGGGAGCCGGGCTCTTGGGGTCCACGTGTGGGTGGAGACCCCCCTGTGCAGGGTGGCCTGGCCTGGGCTGCCACTGCTCATGCTGGCGAGTGCTGCCCTGCTCTTCCCGTGCCGCCCTCCACTCCACACCAGCATCCCAGCGCCAGCTGCCACCAGCCCCACACACCCCACTCTGCAAGGGAAATGAGCTCCTTGATGACTTCCTGCCAGAGAAGAGTCAAGGGGAGGAAGACACTTGTCCCTCCTGACAGCTATAAGCCACCTCTTACTGACTCTAGGGGAGTCACAGCCATCTCCTCATGACGTGGCTTGGGGGGGTTCTAGTTCTCTAAAGAGAACTTGAAAGGGGAGGGTGCCAGTCCGTCCAGCTCTGCAAACTCCAGTGGAGGCTCAGGGCTGGGGACGCAGAGACCATTTGACCCGAGTCCTGCCCCAAGGCACATCCCCGGGGGAGACACGAAGGCACAGACCAACAGTTTGCAGTTAGCATGGCGGGTGTCCACAGGGGTAGAGGGCCAGGAATGCGATGGGGAGAGTGGCCATCCTGAGGGAGAGAAAGGGCAGACTTCCCCGAGGAGTTACTGTCCAAGCAGGGATTGGGAGGGAAGAGGAGAAGGAGGTATGTGGAGAGAGCTGGGGTCAGATGTGTGTTCTCTAGAATCCTGTGGCCGGCAGAAGCCACGGATGGGGAGCGCAGGCCCCGGCCCCTGGCTGCCTGCTCTGGGCTTCATTTTCTACGCCTCTGCCATGGCTGTGGGAATGCTCACCTCACCTCCCAGGGCCTCATTCCTCCCTCACTGCCCAGACCACTCCGCAGACCCAAACCAGAGCCCCTCCTCTGTGGAGGGACACCTGACTCCGGACCACCACTTGGTGCTCCTCTCTGGCACTGCCCAGGGCACTGGTGCAGGAGGAGGCCAGGGCTGAAAGGATGGAGCCTCTCCATTTAATCCGGCTCTGACCCATTCTGCTCTAACCCTTGATCACAGCTATACCACTAGTAAGAGCCCCGAGTCTCTCCCTGCCTCTTAAGTCCCCAGGGAGATGCACAGTGGCTACCAGGAACAAGGGGTGCAGAGGCCCTACCAGCTCGCTCTTTTCTCAGAAGCTCTTTCGCAGGACTCAGTTCAGGCAGACCATCCTAGCACCCGTGTGCTGAAACAGCCTCCCCTTTGTGTCCCAAGACTCCGGGGGCAGCCCCGCACCTCCGTTCATCTGTCTCTCGTCAGCTGTTTATCAGGCCCTTCAGGTGCCCGGCCTTGTCCAAGGCCTGGAATGTGGCAGAGGGGAGGGAGGTCCTGAACGTTGGCTGGAGAAGGAGAGTCGTGCAGTGCTCCATCTTAGCCTGAGCACCCAGCAGGGCAGCACCACCTCTTCTGCCTCACCAGCTCTCGGCGCCCAGGTCGGCCTAGGAGGGTGGGTGGACCAGGCCAGGGCTGTAAGTGCTACAAGCCCAGTTCCTTGGAGGGTCCCTTGATGCAGCGCAGGGCATGGCCTGCAGAGACAGGCAGCCCCTTTTGATTGTGGCAGGCCATGCCCACCTGGAGCTTCAGCCCCTCAGTGCTAACACCAAGGAATAATTCTGATTCCAAGCAGGGGGTAGGGATTAGATCGCTAAGCCCTGCCTGCAGTATCTGACCTGTGACAAGGGCTTTGTGAATGGTATCTGGGGTTGTGTGTTGTTTTCACCCACGAGGTACCTGCCCTTGCCTGGGGTCCCACGTGCCCACCGAGGGCCCTGCCCCTACGGCAGAGCAGGGGGAGTTACCATCTTTCAAGCTGAGTTTGGCTCGGCTACCAGGACCCCTCCCATTTATTGACCCTGGAAGGCACTTTGCATTTGGTCAAAAGCAAGGATTATACATTTCCCTTCTGATTGAACACAGAGTCCCAGGTGTCCCCCTGGGCCTGAGCAGGTGATTGGTGAAACACGAGACACGTGGCTTCTAGGAGCTGTCCGGGGATGTTATCAGCAGCCAGAGGGAGTGGGGCCGCCTGGGGAGTCTGCAGCCTGAGAACCACAGCAGGGACAGCAGCCATCCAGGAAGGCAGCAGGCAGGACCCACAGTGAGGATGATGACGCCAGTGGCACAGACAGTGGCCGCTCTGGAGCCCTCACTCTGTACCAGGGAGCGCGCCCCCACATCGCCAGACCACTCCATCCTCCCAGCAGTGCCCGCATTTCACTGAGGAGGGGCCCAAACCAGTACGGAGCCCACGCACCTTGCCTAAGGTCGCATGGTAGGAGGAGGAGGAGGACTGGGGCTGAGTGCAGCAGTGGCCAGGGCACACCCCGCACCATGGCGCACCCCCCCATCCGAGCTCAGAGATGGCCAACTGGCCGGGATGCACAGTCGCCTGGCACGAGCGCACTCCACCTCTGTCTGGTTCTCTGCTCTCACCTTCTCTGCCTCAGCAGCAGTGCTGGGTTCTGGGCACACAGGCTCCAAGAAGACACGACCCGCTCTGGGAGTTCTCAGTCGATCGCTCATCTATTCAGCCATGAGTGTTTGAGCCCCTCTTGTGTGCCATCCCTATGCTGCTGTAACAAGTAACCACAGGCTAGGCGGCTGAAAGCAGGGACGCCATCATCTCTGTTCTGGAGGCTGAAAGTCCAGGATCAAGGTGTCAGCAGGGCTGGTTTCTTTAGTGGCCCCGCTCCTTGGCTTGCAGATGGCTGTCTTCTCCCTGTCTCTTCACATGGCTGCGTGTCTCTGCATATCTCTGTCCTAATTCCTTTTTCTTATAAGGACACCAATCAGATTGGATTAGGGCACACCATTATGACCTCATTTTACCTTAATCACCCCTTTAAAGGCCCTGTCTCCAAATTCAGTCACATTCCGAGGTGCATGGGGTTAGGACCTCAGTGTGTGAAGCTGGGGGGACACAATTCAGCCCATCGCATTGGGAAGATGAATGCGTCTCCCAAGCATTCGTAACTTGGCAGCCCTCACCAAGCTGTGCAGGGAAGGGGTGTGGTGCTGTGAGAGTATAGAGCAAGACTGACTAAGTCTGGGGTTAGGAAGGCTTCCTGTGGCAGTGGCATGGTACAGAGCCCTGGAGGATGAGTAGGAGCCCTTCAAGCAGAGTAGGGACAGTGTCCCAGACAAGGAGGGGCCTGAGCAGAGCTCTGAGGCAGAAAAGATTGGCATCTTCAGGGATAACTGGGCCCAGGAAACTGGAGGGGGATGGGGTTGGAGACATGAGTGGACAGGGGCCACCATGTGGGGTCTGGTGAACCCCAGGAGGCTGTTCATCTCTACCCTAGGGCAGAGAGGAGTTGTTGGAGGGCCTGTGGTGGGGCGTAACATCAGATTTCCCTTGCCAAAGATCCCTGGATGCAGTGTATGAAAGGTCATCTTCCTACCAACCCTAGGAAGGAGTATTGTTACCCCCGTGTCACAGATGAGGCTCAAAGAGCCATGCCCCACCCCACTCCTCTCCCACCCCACGCACATGCTCTTCCCAAGGCCCTGGGCTGCGTTCACAGATGTGTGTCAGAGGCATGGACAGCAGGCAAGCAGCAGGGACCCTGTGGTGATGATGTCGAGGCGTGCCTCTCAGAGGGGTTCGCAAAGGGCCATGGGGCTATGGGGGGACTGCCCCCAAAGGGCATAAGCAAGCTGAGCAGATGCAGGGAGATGGCATCAGAGACATGGCCAGGAGCCACGGCAGGAGTGTGGGTCTGTGGGAAGCCACCAGAGGCAGGTCTTAAGTGAAAGACTGACTTGATTCGATTTGCATTTTTAAGCGATCCCTGTGGCTACCCTCTGGAGAATGGTTTAAGGAAGGCCATGGGGAAAGCGGGGAGGCAGAAGGCTGCAGCAGTACACAGTGATGGTGAGGCCTGTGTCATGTGCATGGGAATCCAGAAAGGCTTCCCAGAGTAGGTGATCCTGGAACAGAAGGCTGACACCATCAGTGGACTTCCCCAGGCCAATCACAAGGAAAGGAGAAAGCTGTGCTCAGAAGCCTGAGTATTCAGGCGCCTTTGAGGATTGCAGCAGGGAGCAGCAGGAAGTGCCACAAGCCAGGGCCACCAAGGGCCTCGTGGGCCAGCCCTGGCTTGTGGAGTCAAGCCTGCAGGGGAGGCACTTAGTGGGGACCCAGCATGGTCCCGAGGTTCCTCCCTGGGGGAGGAGGGAATGGCTTGGAAGGAACACAGCTGGAGGCCCAAGTCCCATGAGAGAAGTACTACTGATGGGGCAGGAGGGTGTACATGGAGCGGGCTGGGAGCCAGGGTGCCAGGTGAGCCTGTACTCTGCTTTCCCAGATAGGAACCACAGCTCTTGGCGCCCCCCCCCCCTAGGGTGTCACGGCCCTGTTCTCACCATGTCCGGAAGGATGGGCACAGGTCTACACACAGCAGAAAGGTAGCTCTCCGGTCCCTGCTGCCCAGGCATTGCTGCTGGCCCTGAGCATAGGCACAGGCGTGCACCTGGACCCCCAGTGTGGATTCTTACCCTGCAAGGCAGAGTCCTGACCTCTTTCCACGGGCCTAGCTCACAGATGCTGCGAGACTGCGGCACCATGGACCAGTCCTCAGCCCTGAATCCAGGAACTGGAACCAGCTGCTTGCTTATGTCCCTGTCGAATGGTACAGGGAGGGAGACTAAGCCTTGGAAACGAGGCCCCAAGACAAGCTTAGCACCATGGCTGGAACTGTGCCTGTCACCTGCCTGGCTGTATCCCTGGCTCATCAGGCACCCAACAAAGCCAGCGCCACAGGAAGATTCCCTTGTCCTGGTGCCTCACCCCGTCAGGAAGGCAAGGCAGCCCTGTACCAGCTGCTCTCCCGCAGGCCTGCCCTGATGGGAGCTGGCTGGCAGCTCAGGCAAGTTCTGGAAACGGGAGTTAGAGCTGGGCCCCCAGCTGCCTGCATTTGTGGGCCTGATGGTCCCTTGTCCCTCCCTCAGTTGGGAGAGCTGGGCCTCCACGACTTGCCGTGGCACAAGTTTCATGCACTTTACAATATCCACGTATGGCCCTGCTGCCCTTGGGCTGGGCCGGGACGCTGCCGCCACCCAGCCCAGGCCCTGCTCCTGTCTCCAGCTGTAGCGGCTTATGGTCCATGGTGCTGGAAGTGCCTCCTGTGTAAACAAGAATTGATGAAGTTTTCTGCCTTTTGCTTTTAAGAAAGAAGCGTTTCAGAATCAACCGTCCATGTTGTAGACAGTGATCCCCGGGTACAGTAGCTCAGCTAAGGGCATTTGGGGCAGCTCACTGCCTTCAGAGCCGCTGAAGGCAGCTACTGCCTTCAGAGCCGCTGTTTGCATTTGATGAACATGGCTGTAATGATCCATTCTTGGGGTGCTGGGAGGCTTAGGCCAGTGTACAAAGATGCCCAGATCTGCCTGCCTTGTGCTGGCACCCAGGCCTGGAAACGCAGGCCCTTCCAGGTGGGAGCTGCAAGGCTGACGCTGCCATGTCCCAGCGGACAGACACTGCTCAGCTCCACACTGATGTTGCTGGACTGCAGCACAGCCACGTGATCAGATCTTCCCATTTTTCAAGAGAAACTGAGGATCTGGGTTTTTACATGAAATCTCCCAGTTCTCTGATGGGACCATCATATCTGGCCTCTGTTGGGGCCAGGTCCTTGATGCGCTGCCTCTCCATCCTCCTGCAGCCCCCATCCCATTTCCCTGAAGGGTACACTGAGGCTTGGAGGAGCTAGATGATCCGCCCAGCAGACCCTGGAGTCCCCAGCAGAGTTGGGCATTTCTCATGGTCACCGTTCCGTGGAGAGGCTTCTGGAAACCCAGCAAGAAAAAGTGAAAACTCGTCTTGGTGCCAAAGGGAGGGGCCATGAGAAGTCCTGAGGTTGTGGGGATTGTCGCGTTCCCATAAATAGGCCCTCGCACAATAGGCCATTAGTTGCGTGTTCCCTCTGGGGTTTGAAGTGAAACTGGTTTTCTTTTCCTTTAAAATGTGCTCTCCCCACCCACCCACCCAGTCGCAACTGTAGACTCTGGCGCAGATTCCTGGGCAACCTCAGTAACCTGTCCTTGGGGCTTCATCAGAGTTCTTAGCTGGCTGCCTCAAGAGTGGCCCCTGCCAAGCCCAGATTGACTTTTACTGAAAGATACTGGCAGGACTGAGGCTGGTGCATGCTTGGCATTTCCTGCCCCCTCTAGGAGGTGGAAGCAGGGGACCTTCAAAGAACAAGAGCTTTGCAGTCGGCCAGACCTGAGTTGGAATCCTGGCTAGAATATTAACCTTTCAGCACCTTGGTGTCTTCATCTATAAGATGGGTTATTTTGAGAGTTCCCCTGCCCAACCTTTCAAATACTTTCAACCATACTGAGAAGTTGGAAGAATAGTTTATTGAATACGCATATTCCCTTGGATTTCACGTTTGTTGACATGTTGTCACCTTGGTTTTCTGTGTGTGTGCTGAACCATTGGAATGTTAGCCATGGAACGCCAGTGACACTGGCATACGTCAGTGCATGCCCTGGGAACAAAGGCATCCTCCTATACAACCACAATATGATTCTCTCTCGAGAAACTCAAAGTCTGTCTAAGACACAGCCCACTTTCAGATCCCCCCAGTTGGCCCAATAACGTCTTTTTTAAAACTTCTCCCTGATGGAGGATTCTGGGGAGGCTCACACCCTGCATTTGGCTGTCACGCCTCCAGGGGTTTTGGAAGAGTCCAGCTTATCTGTTTCCCACATGCGCTCTTTGCGTCAGTCTGGTATTTCTTCATGACTGGGTTCAGGTGGTGCATTTTTGGAAGGAACCCCACAGAGGCACTCTCATGTCCTTCTTAGTGCATCACCTGGGATGGATGTGACGTCAGTTTGCCCACAGTGGGCGATAGAGTTGTGATGGCTGGTGAAGGTGGTTGTCAGCAGGGTCAAGGAAGAGATGGAGACAGCCTGTGGCCCAGAGATAGCTGGTGTGAAGGGGGCTCAGGGCCGCACAGCTGCTGAGCTGTGGCCTGTGTGGAGGAATGGCACCAGGAAGTCCCTTTGGAAGTCAAGGTTGAGGCCCTGGTCTGGCAGCAGTGAGGCAGAACTGGCTCTATGGGGCCCCATGCAGGAGTGTCCTACCCCTTTCCCACGGCCCTGTGCCGGCTAAGCCAGGGCCTGTGCAGGGAGGAGCTGCTTCTTCCCAATGCCTGTAGAGTCCTCTGTCTTTGTCTCTGTCTCCCTCCCTCCTTTGCTCCAGCTGTGGCCCTCTCCTGTGATTAGCATCAGCCCTGAACACAGGGAACTAGTTTCTGCCCCTCCCCACGGGGGCACAAGTATGGCAGAGATGACCACAGAAAGTTAAGAAGCATGACAGGGGCCCTACATGCCATGGGGACAGGGAGGATGGGGTGACCACTCCTTTCCAGAGTGGGCTGGGAGTTTCCCAGATACAGTGAGTCTTGAGCTGGCTTGAAGGTACAGGGGTTTTCCCAGGTAGAGAAAGGGAGGAAAGGCATTCAGGACACAGGGAACAGAGTATGCTAATGCACAGAGGCTAGAAGGAGTTTGCCATACTCGCTTCTTCTAGTGTGGGGGACGTTGTTCTAAATGCATTATATGTTACTAATTCATTTAGTTTGGTGTGTTTAAAATCGTGGTTTGGGAACAGTTTTTTTTCAAAGCGGTGGAACTTTTTTCCCCAAAGTCTTACATGTCTTACATGTCTTACACAGTTGAGCCCCTGGAGATCCTTCTTGCTATTCACCTTCAGTCCCCAGCCTGAGGCCCTGAAGCCCATGCTTGGCATCTGGCCTTTGTCAGTCAGGTCAGGCTTCCTGGGTGTCAGCACTGCTGACATTTGGGGCTGGGTTGTTCCCTGTAGTGGGGGCTGCCCTGTAGCATGTAGGGTGTTTAGTGGCATCCCTGGCCTCTGCTTCCTGGGGACCACTAGCACACCATGCTACCCCACCCCACCTTCCCTCTCCCGTTGTAACAACAAAAAACTTCTCTTGACATTGCCAAATGTCTCCTGCAGGGCAAAATCATCCCCCTCCCCCCCACCCCGGTTAAGAACCACTGGTCCAAGTAGATGGTAGAAGCCACAGTGGGTGGGATGCAGGCAGGGACACAGTGGGAAAGCTCTCCCAGGCAGCTGGTTGGAGAGTGAGAGACGAAGGCCCCAAGCCTGGGGCAGTGAGCATGTGGAGAGCAGGGCAGGGGGCAGGGCGGACAGGCTGCGGTGACTCCACACCTGCTGGGTTCAGAATAAGGAGGAGTAGCAGGGGGCACCCCGAACAGACTCCACCTCAGCCTCCTCTGGATACCGTGTGGCCAACGGGGTGGGCCTCAGGAATGCCTCAGGTCACAACCCACTCAGCCCAAGCGCCTGCACTGTCTCAACACAGCAGTGCTGTGTTCCCTAAGGTCTTGTGTTCTGGCATGTCCTCTGGGCGCTGGGGTAATGGAGGCCCCTGAGATCTGGACCTAGCATTCTTGAAGGGAGGGAGAGGCTTTTTCCAGCTTCACATGTGCCAGGAACATAGCACCTTTACCTGGATTCTTACAAGTTGAGTGAAACTTCTTTGAGAAATATTTCTCTTTGTTTAGCACTCTCTAAAACTTTCCAATTTTTTACCAGTTTGTGAGTTTAGGGGAAATTCGTATTTTTCCATATGAATTTATGCTACCTAAGTAAAATCATCAGAGTCAACCAATTATTTGCTTTAATGTTTCAGGCAGTGCTAAGGGGAACTTTTGTGATTGGCTAAGTACTGTCTCTCCAGAAAGCCTTAATATAACAAACAACCAGCAGTCTTAAATACCTGAAAGAAAGTCTCAGAAATCAGAAGCCAGCCCCACATCCTATCATGGAACAATCTTGGCTCAGGCAGTTCTGCCAGATCTCGTGTCTTAATCCCCAGTGCCCTGGACTGCCGTGGCAGCTGGTCATGCGCCCCAAACCTTGAGACCTTGAAGGACATGTGTGAGTAAGAAGAACGGCCCTGTGCATCAGTTCTCCTGTATTCCGAATTTACCACGTTAACTGAAACACTTAACACATATTCAGAGAGCCTTGGTAATTAGTGTTATTAATGAAGGGGTGTGGCTGGCCTTCCCAGCCAAATGCTGGAGCACAGAAAAGCCTGTGACCAGAGGGCCAGGCATAGCGCAGACTGGTACAGGCTTGGCTGCTGGCTGGTATTCAGCCCTTGCCCTGTGCCAGACTCTGGTCCTCGATGCTTTACATAAATTACACGATTGCGCTTTTGCAAAGCCCTTCAGTTGGGAACTATTCATAGGTTAATCACTCGCCCTGGGTCTTACACTTGGACAAACCTCTGACTTTGGTGGCCACACTATGCACAGCCCTCTTGGGAGAGACTACGGTCAGGACAGAAGGGAGCCAGCCCAGCTCACGCTTCTGCAGGTGACCCACGCAGGTGCTGAGCATTGTACCTGTGAGGTCAGCGCTCACCCAGGGTTGCTGCCGCTGTGACTGCCACTCCAGCAAACCTCGGAGCTCTCCCCGGGCTCCTTCCGGTCAGCAGGTGCGGTTGTGGGGGGGGGGGCAACATTGGTCACCGCACCAATACGAGCCGTTGGAGAGCCGCCCCAAGGCTGGGGATTTGGTGGCCAGAGTCTCACTTGGTCTCCGTGGTATAGATGTCTCAATGAGGCCCTGCACAGGTCACAGAGCTAGGCACTGGAGGGGTAGCTAGGTCTGGGCCCCACACCGTCCGACCGCAAAGAGAACTGGGAGACAGCAGGATGTAGGATTCCAGGGGGTCTAGAGCCAGGCTGGCCAGAGCAAGGACAGAACCTGGCACCCAGTGTGTACTCCTGGGGCTCACCTCGCTCTTGCCCTCATTCTCCCCTGGGACCCTCTCACCAGGCCACACAACCACTTGAGTCCAGCTCACTTGGTGAGCTGTGGGTGGCATTGGCTTGCTTCGGTAGCTCCTGTCCCCAGGGAGCCACCCGTGGCTCACATAGGGCCCAGCCCTGGGCCAGAGGGGGCTATTGCTGCCTGCTAGTGAGTCAGGTACTTATGGCTCCTAGCTGAGGCTCCTGTGGCCCCATGTTTGTTTAATTATGGCTCAAAGGTCATCTCCAGACAGCTATCCTGGCAGGACTGGGTCACTTCTGGATGGGAGCAACCAGAAAGACCCAGATGCCATGTGTTAATCCTAAACCAGTTCTCACTCATTGTAAAAGTTGCATGGTCTCAGAGAGAAAGCTTAAAAATCTGGAGGAAAAAATGCCACCCAGAGTCTGCTCACCCAGTGGCATCCCAGTAGACTTCTGCTTACATCTCCATCTAGGACTTCTTCAGGTATCATTTGGTGTGGGCAGAAAGAGCCCAGGGTCAAGAGTGAGAGTTTAAGCGCCCCCTGTCATTAACGGCTGAGACACCGGAGTAGCTCCGCTGCCTCCCAGGCTTGCATCTCTCCTGTGGAGGAGGGTGGCGGAGAGAACGGTGTGGAGCTGCGTGTATGAAGAAGCCAGCTCAGAGTTCAGTGTAGAGAAGAGGTTCGGTCAGTGATCGTGCTATCGTGTGTGGTACCGCAGCGCTCACCCGGCGCACCCCGGATCTTCCCTTGGTCATCTGTCGTGCTGGTGCTCAGCCTCCCCAGCCCACGCTCCCAAAGGCTGTGTGGTGCTGTGCTGTGGGACTGTCCCGCAGTTACTTCCCCATCTCCCTCCTGTTAGGTACCTACGTGTTTTCTGATTTTTCCTGTTGTAGCTAACATCTGAAGTCATTTTTGAACTTTTGTCTTTCTCATTCATTGGGCTGCAAATTTGGGCTGTTCTGTCTGTGGACACTTCCTTAGTCTCCCATAGATTAGTTTGCATGAGCAGATGAGGGGTGACTCAGGGAGACCCCATCCCAGTGCCTGGCAGGAGTGAGGGCAAGTATATACAAGCTGAATAGGGGCATGAGAGAAGTTGGCCAAGACTTGTGAGTTCCTTCAGTGTTTGTGATTCAGTATCAGCTAGAATTTTTAGATGTAGGCATGGAAAACACTTATATATGTTCTGTATTTTGCTTATAACAATGTCATTTGTGGTAATTAACTTTACCACAAATCTGAAGGGAGATCCTATTATAAAATTAACAGTTACTGAAATTTTCATTTTACCGGTGAGGAAACAGAAGCACAGAGAGGTACAGGAACATGCCCAAAGTCACACAACCATGGAGCCCCAACACTGGGATTGGAATCCAGGCTATCTGGCTCCAGGGTCCTCGCTCTTCTCCCTCTGCTCCCCACCTCCGACAATTCACCCTCTCATCTACCCTCTCCACCTTGCCTGATTTCAGGGCCCAAGGTGAATTCCAGAAGTTCCAGTTTTGGCTTGACCCCCTCTGGGGCAGCTAAAGGAATGCCCTGGATCTGTTTTCCTATATAAAAATGGGGAGTGTTCCCCACCCTCAGGGTTGTGATGGGTAAGTGAGCAAATGTATATGACGTGCCTGGATCCTGTTAAAGGTCAATAAATCTGAGTTTCCTTTCCTCTGCACGTGGGCAGAGGGACAGACAGTCACTTGGGGCGTCAAGCATAGGATACCATCTTTTGTATTTGTGTTTAGTGAAGTTTAGTGTTTGTGTTTCTCAGGAGATTGGTAAATGTACTAACTCTTCAGATGACCTCTTCTGGCGTCTGGTTGTTGGGTAAGCACTCACTTCTGTGGCTTCTGTCACCCCTGCTTACCGTGACCTGCAGAGTCCAGGCTCCTGGAGTAGAGTCCAGGCTCGTTAGCATGGCATTTGCCTTCCTCCCACCCAGCCTCCCGCCAGCCTTCTCCTCCACTTCTGCCCTGTCTTGGCCGTAGGCTGCCCTTCAGCCCTTCATCGGACCACAGTGGCTGTCCCTCATTCTGCTATTTGCACAGGGTCCCCTGGGCTCAGCTCAGATGCCACCTCCTGTCTGCCATCCCTGCCTTCCTCCTGCAATACTACGGTCACTTCTCCCCACAGACAACTCTGGATCCCAGCTGCATCCACCTCTGGTGCACTGCTGTACAGGGAGCAAGTCAAAGGGGAGGTCTTTGTCTTTGCTGTCTTTGTCCGTGGGCCGCGTGTGTTGATTGCTCATTGTTGAATGAATGGGCAAGTGAGCATGCTGGTGATGCTCCAGGCGGTCACCTGGGTGGGATTGCGAAATGGACTGGTTGAAGTCTCCCTTGCAGGTGACTGAACCTTAACTCGTTGATCCATGTGCCTAAAAAAGTCCAGCAGTAGTGCTGTGTTCCAGGCGTGGCTTAGCTCCTCGAGCTCAGCCCTGCCCTCTGCCAGGTGGCTGCCCCCTGGTAGGCTCTCCCACGAGTGGTCTTCCCAGCTGCAAGTCAAGTGGGGGGAGAGAGCTTCTTTTCCTGGTAGTCCACCAAAGTAGAGCCCCACGGCCATCCCCAAACCAGCACCCTGGCTGGAGACATGCACACAACCACTGACCAGCCTGCATCATGGCCCCCTCCTAGCCCCAACGGTGGACCCTGCTTCCCCAGGGAAGACCAGGGGCTGTTGCAAGAAGCAGCAGAAACAACAAGTGTTTGCTGTGAGCAGGTATGCCCAGTGATGGTGCCAGGCTGTCCTCACACTGGAGTGGCCATCTCTTCACACCTGATCTCTCCTCAGCCTCAGGAGAGTGGGAGGTGCCCTTTGCAGGGCCCCTTTAGCATCCTGGTAAATGTACTAACTCTTTCCCTGGGCCCCTGGACTGCTGTGGCCTCTTGCCAATCTCCCTGGGCGCCTCCCCCAGGCTGAGGGCCCCAAATGAGTCTCCCCGTGTCCCCAGCACCCCATGCAGGAAGCTCTGACTAAGCTCTGTTTTGTCAGCTCCATGCATGGTGGGCTTTGAAAGAACCATGTCCCCTCAGCTGTTGCAAACCTTCCTTCTCCCCAGTCACAATGACTGGCCCGATTGCAAGGATAATGTCATTTATTCTCATCAGCCCTGGCACACTGACTTGTGAGGTGGAAAAGCCGTGAGGATATCACAGTCTGCCAGTTTGCCTAACCAGGTCTCAGAAGTCTTCAGCAGACTGGGGAATATTTGTGACTCCTAAGAAACAGAACAGAATTTCCCGTTAGAACCCGTGGCAGGTACAGGTGCTTGTTCTGGCCCTAGACCACCCTACTGGCCTCCTGTCCCAGCAGAGACACACCCTCCCACACACAGGGTCTGTTTCCAAATGTTTTAGGTGGTTTGAAACAAAATCAGGGACTTTTTTTAAAACCTAAAAGTAATCGTGCTATTCCTTCAGGGAAATTCTCATTTAAAGAAAAGTAAAAAGAAGGATAACAGGTCTCCCGTAGTCCCATCATTAATATTTTCACTTGGTTTCCTCTGCCTTTTCTCTGCAAAGACTGCTTTTTATGCAGCTGAGATGACACGGTGTCTAGAGTTTTGTATTCCAGTATTTCAATCAATACTATTATGCAAGCTTTACTCCCTCTTGTGTTTTACTCTGTTGTCTTCGGGGGTTGAGCAGAAGCAAGAGCCTGGGTCCTGGCCTCAGACCAGAGGTTGGCCCACAATCCAGCACCTTCACTTACCATGTCTGTAACCTTGGAGAAGTGACTGGGCCTCTCCAAACCTTGGTCCCCTCCTCCATAGAATGGGGAAAACGGGTGTGCCGGACGTGGGATGCTCCACGATGTAAGTGCACATTTTAAAACTGTACAAGCATGTATTACGCTCAGCACAGTAAACCTTGCTGCTGTCACCATTACGGTGCCTGTCATCTCAGTGATGGTATGACAGCAGGCCCCCCCCCCACCCCGGAGCAGGACATCTGTTGCACGTTCGTTTGGGTGTTGACAACTGCTCAACCATAAACAACATTGCTGGCAACATCTTGGTGTGTACATCTCTTTAAATACAGGGTGCTTTTCTTAAGATGGATTCTCAGAAGTTGTTCTGATTTTTAAAGAGAAAATACTATCTGTAAACATTTAAAATGTTCTTGAAAGTTTCTGACAGTGATTTCCAAAAGTGGCCCATCGTTTTATATTCCTGTCAGCCCTGTGTGAGGGCATCTATCTGTTCTTCACCACCATACCAGCGCAGGCTGCTCCCAGGTCATTTATCCTTGCTATTTTTGACACGTGGAAAATGGCATCTCCATATTTTCATTTGCATTTCTTTGGTAACTATTTTGCCATATCTAGGTTTCTTTAAAGAGATCTAGAAAAGAAGGTAAGGGAGAAGCAGGTGCAGTTCACAGCTCAGCATGCTTCCAAAGATCTGCCAGAATTCTCTACTTTGGCCTTCTACCCTGGGGTCTGAGTACCTCTTAGATTCTGACCTTCAGGTCGCCAGTGTAAACTCTGTCTCTGCAAGGCCCTGTGCAGGCATCTACCCAGACAGACGGCCCTTATTCCACCATGGCACCCACATCTCTGGTCCAGAGGTTTCTTTCACGCAATGCAAATCCTTTGGTGCCAGGTGCTGAGTCCTGAACCCAGAGCTCTGGCTCTGTCCTCAACTGCTCAGTCCCCAGGCAGGCCAGCTGCATCATGGGTAGGCAGCTTCACCACCCCTCTGGCCAGGGCCGTGGAGAAGGTCTGTCTGAGACATTGCAGGAGGGAGCCAAGGACTTGGGGCAGGGGGCTTCTCTGAGTCCTTAAAGGATGAATCGCCCTTTGCTAGACTCAGGGATCACCTGTGAACCCCCTGAGGGCAGGGTCTGTGTTAGGTCTCTGCATTTGTACATCCCCAGAGCCCTGCACCACCTGAGGAAAGCAGGCAGGCTGGCACACCCAGCCAGTTGGGAGGCACAGAGGGAGGCAAGGGGGCTTGGGGCTTGGTGTGAGGCGGGGGGGTGGGTGGCGGGGCTGCCGAGGGCTTACTGCCAGGCACCAGACAGCCACTGAGGGGGTTGGGCAGAGGAGGCCAGGGTCTGAGGTGTGTTCGAGGATGATAATGGTGCTGGTGCTCCAAGGGGGCTGGCACACTGTTGGTGGGAGCCCCTGAGAGTTCATAGCAAGCATGGCAAAGCAGGCACAGGGCAAGGGGTTCAGGTACCCCCTGTGTCCTGAGCTCCATCCAGGCCAGCTGCTGGTCCAGCTGATAGCTGACTCCCCCATGGAGCGGACTGTCCCCAGCTCTCCCCACTTCAGCCACACAGGGTGGTCCAAAGCCAACTTTGTCAGGGACAGCTATGGACAGCCCCCAGTGACCCCAAGGGGAGGGTGGGTGGGCTCTGCCCTAGTCTCGGGCACTCACCGGGTTGTGCTCCACACAGCAGGCCGGCCGGCCAGGAAGACTCTGGAAAGCGCTTGGCTGGGAGAAAAGAGGGTTGAGGAGAGGTGAGGGGTGAGAGCAGAGGCTTCAGAAACTCCCTATAAAAATGAAAACAAGCCATCCGTCTTCCTCACTGGCGTCTTACCCCGACGGTGGCCTTTATGGATCTTGCCCCATGTCTGTGGGGAAGGCGGCTCTGAAACCTAACCCTGCGGCAAGCTAGCTGCTGCCAGCCCCCCGCTTTCTAAGAGGGACCGCCCCTGACAAGGGCCAGCCTCTCCTAGAAGCCATCCTGATGGAGGAGGACCTTTCACCAAGAGCAGAGAACACTTTGGGGTGTCTTTTTTTTTTCCCCAAACGAATGACCAACCTCCTCCCCCTTTGGCCATTGAAGCATTTCAAAGCAATTGTAAAAATTATATGAACCCCATCGAAGAACTGTTACAACAATGTTTATACCCAGTGTTTGAAACAAAGACAATGATATTATAAATAATTGTAGATGATGAAGATAGGCAAGGAAAAATAACATCATTAAAAGAATTTTACAAGACGGACCGTTCACAAAGATAGATGGAGTAACACAATACGTTAAAAATATCTGCAATTAACATAAACACAGCGCAGTGGACAGAAACCATCTGCCGGCCAGCCTCACCCTGGGCATGGTCCCATGTCCTCCACATGGGATGCTACCAGGGGCTTCTCACTGTGGCCATAGTAAGAATGGGACCCCCGGGAAGAGGTCCTCTGAGGTATGTGCCCCAGCAGCACACAGAGGCCTGTGGCCGGGGACCCATTTTAGAAGGACGTTCATAAACAGAAGGGAAACTGAGGACTGAGGAAGTCTCTTGGGGTCCTAGAGCTTCCTCCAGGAACCCTGCCCTGACCCCAGGTGAAGTTGAGCCTCATCAGCTGTCCCCGTGGCACCCAGTGCTGCTTAGCTTCGACGCTGCCTTGTTTTCCCAGGATGAGAATAGGTCCCATGGCTACTGGCGCTCCTCAGGCCAGGTATGTAGGGAGCTGGGGTGGGGGGGCTGGGAATGGCTCTTGTGGTAGCCGGTGCCAGAGGCTCGGTTTGACTCAATCACAGTCGCTTCGCGCCATGCACATATGTGCAGCCAGCTCTGGGGACAGTGGTCTGAGACTGGCTTCTCTCTCCCCGCCGGGCACGTGAAGAAACCGAGGTCCGAGGAACACAGCTCGTGACCTCACAGCTCACATCCCTGCACCTTTTCTCCTTTTCATCAGTATTCAATTTTCTTAAAAAAAAAAAAAAATTTGTAATCCTGAAAAACTTGGGCCATACAGAATAAAATGGACAGCCCTGAAACCAGCAAAATCAAACAGATGTGAACGTCTGTCACATGCTTCAGATCTCTCACAGTCCCCCTCTCTTTTTTTAAGAAATAGGATATTACCAATGAAGTGAAAGCCCCCCACCCCCCTCAGCTGGGGATCTCGTGCCCACATGCGTCTTTGTGCTCTGCCTCCATGCAACTGCATCCAAACAGTGTCGATGGTTTCTGTGTGTTTTCAGTTCTTACCTACGTGGTCTCGCACTGAACGAGGTATTGACCGAACAGCTGCTCTTCCAGTCCGCAGTTCTCGGGGACTTGTCTGACTGCTGTATGTTATCCCATAGTCTGAATGCGCCATGGTGGGTGCACCTGTCACCCATCTAGGACAGGTGGGCCGTTTCCACTCTTCCCCTCTGCTGAGCAGCATCAGAGCATTTCTGTAGGTAGGCACAGGGAAGTGTGGTTGTCTGGTCCTAGAATGTGTACAGCTGCAGGTGGCATGAGGCCCGCCAGCCTTCTCTCTGCCCTCACCCCGCCAGCCCCTCCCTTACCCCGCTCGCCATTTCTTGCCAGTGAAGGAGGCAGTCATTGGGTTTTCGGAGCTGTTTTCTTCCTAGATGGTTGGGTTCAGCCTGGTTTCTCAGAAGCTCAGCATTGGCCCTACATATCAGGCCTTTGTGGGAATCCCTCCAGCCTCCCCAGGAGAGCAGAACTGGTGGTTCTCATCGGCTCTTAGAGGTGAAGGGAAACCTGGCTGTGCAATTGGAAATCGGTCCCCCGGTTTGCTCCATCTGATTTCTGCCAAAGGCCATTTCCCATCTGTAAGCCTTCCTGGTGGCCGCTTCATAGATCTGGAACCTGTCGCATTACCTAAAGGAGGGGAAGTGTGTGCAAATGAGGTGAGCTGGGATCTGGAAGCACCTGTCCGAGCCAGGCATGTAGCTGACCCCCCTCCACCTGAGTGCTCATCCTCTTTGTTGTTAGAAGGGGCATTGCTGTTTGCTGCAGACTGACCACAGGCAGGGGGCGATTTCTCTGAGGCAAGAGTTGGTTTGGGAAAGGTGAGGCTGTGACATGAGGCCTGAGCAATGTCAGGCTTGCCCTCTAGTAGCCGGTCCAGGACCAGTGGGACCTCGGGGGAACCACGTGCATTGCACCTCCAGGCTCTAGAGTCCGAGGCTTGCTCATTCAGTGTTGTTCACCTCTTCGGTGCTACACTTTTGGCTCAGGCTGGGGACTCAATGGCAAAAGAAATCGCTTTGTCCCTAGAGCTCAAAGGGGTGGTCAGATGGCCCTGAGGTAGCACGTGCTTCCGGACAGTTGGGCACAACAGAGGAAGAGAGCAGGTCTGATAGGAAAAGGGTAGTTTCGTGGGGTTCAGTGGAGGACTTTAGATGAAGCAACATTATAGCGAGGGAGTCTGTGCAAAGGCCCTGAGGTAAGAAAGGCAGTGAACAGCAGGGCGAGGAGGCCCAGTTGGCTGGGCCCAAGAGCAGGAGTGAGCCGTGGGAGATGCAGTGAGAGTGGTTGGCATGTTAACTCACGCCAGGACCTGGTGTGGACTTTGTCCATAGCATCAGGACAGGAGAAACCACTAGAGTCAGGCCTGAGCATTTGTCTCTGTGGGGCCACTTCCTAGGTGTCCTAACACTCATGCCCCCAGACTGTTATGGAGAATAAAGCCCCTGGCAGTCTTTGGCCTTCTGGTAAGCCCTCTGGGTTGCCATGGGAAAGAAATCTAAGACCTCAAAGCAGAAAGCTCCCTTCAAACTCCTGGACCTTGAGGTGCCTCTCCTGGGGAAATGGGGCGCCAGCTGGAGGCTGGGCCTGAGGCTTTGTGCCTGCCGAGGGTAGACACTGTAGCTGAGAGCCAGAACACATGGCCGAGGAGGAGGCAGTGTGCCCAGAGCTGAGATGCTGGCAGCCTTGACCAGGCCGTGGGGTGCAGGTCCCTGCAGACTGAGCTGGCTCCGAGAGAGACGGCACTGCCCGCCCTCCGCTCCCATGTCCCATCCCCACCTGAGAGAACATGGGGTAGCAGGACATTGTGTGGGCTTTGTGTGTGCAGATGTATCTGAGGCTGTGTGTCCACAGGTGTGAGCGTGTGTCTGTGTTGGTAAGCATGCGTCTGTACCGGTGAGTGTGAGTCTGTGCCCGTGAGAGTGTGTGTGTGTGTGTGTGTGTGTGTGTGTGTGTGTGTGTGTGTGTTGTTTTTTTCACAGAAGGGAGGTGAGTGAGAGGCCAGCTTCCTGACAGGGCAGTTATAAAACATTCATAAAACTTTTATTGGACTTGCCACCCTTCCAGATAAATATTTTTCGATTTTATGGGCTTGTTTTAGGGCCCTGAGCTTAATCATGGCTTTGTAGCGGCCTTTAAAAAAAATTAAATATTGTTTTGGCAAAAGGAGCCCCCTTTCCCCCACCCCTGCCGAAGGCAGCCTGCACTCTGAGCTCATAAATCCCTGCCACTCTCAACTCTTGCCCTTTCTCCCTCCGTGTCCTCACAGCCGTACTAGGATGAACCTGGAAAAAAAGAGCAAAGAGGGAGGGAGAGAGAGAAGAAAAAAATAACTCCTCCCCTCCTTCCTGCTGCCCCACACCCCTCCCCAGCCTTGTGTTGGAGGGGCACTGGGCCCAGCTCACGGCCGCCGGCAGAGGGTACAGATGGGCACCGCCTGCTTCCTCCCTCAGAGGGGCAGCTGCCGTGGCTGGTGAGTGTGAACTGTGCCCAGCTCCCGGCCCCCACCTCCTCACAGCCCCCTCCTCCAGCCACACCAGCCTCCTTCCTGCCCCATGAGGTCCTGAGCGAAGCCCCCACAAGCTCCCCCATCAAATGTTTGCTGCCCGCTCCTTCTGGTCCTCGGGGCCTCAGACCAGCCTCCCCAAGCACCTACCAAAATAGCACCCCCACCCTGGGCCGGTGCCGTCCCTCTTTGCTTTGTTGCACTTCCTTCACAGCACTGTCAAAAATGTTCTCCTTCATTTATGTGGTGGTTACCTAAGTCTGTCCCCCTTGCAAACATAACCTATACACTGCTGTGCCCCCCACACCTAGAACAGAGTCTGGTGCACAGTAAGTACTCAGAAGAGATGTGTGCCCTGCGCTGAATGAATGGTACGTGGTAGATGCCAGGGTGGTAGTGTTTGTGGTGTAAGAATAAAAATGATGAGTATCGTTTAGACCTCACTCTGTGCTGGACACTGTTCCGAGTGCTTTACATTCTATTAACTCACCTAGCCTTACAGCCACCCTGTAGTCTGAGTTCTAGTACTGCCCCCACTTTTCAGATGAGGACACTGAGGCATAGAGAGCGGTGCCCTGCATGAAGCCACACAGCTGGCCTGAGCCCACACGGGGCTTTGGGTCCTGGCAGTCTGAGTGTATAGCCTGAGCTCTGGCCGTCACACAGTTGCTGGCGGAGAACAAGAATGAGAGCCAGCGAGTGCCCTTCACGCCAGCGCAGCCTGTACTGAGCCCTGTCCAGCCGGCAGCAGCCAGCACTTGGGCTAGAAGTGCTGGGGCTGCGGGTCGGGGAGCGGGGGCGGGCCTCAGAGGCTTATCCTGCCGGATGGTCGATTCAGGGGCCTACAGGGGACAGCAGGTCACAGAAATGAGGGGAGCCAGTCTCAGGTGAAAGAAGCAGTGCTTGGCAGTGATACAGAGTAGCTGGTGGGCCCACAGTGCAGGCAGGCCTGCCGTGCCCCCCTGCTGCAGGGTGGGAATGTGAGGGCAGGTCCTCTGGCTTTGCAAGACAAAGAAATTCAGAATTGCATGTCAAATGTCCCGAGTTTGAAGGTGAGTGAGTCATTCCACTATTTCAGAAATCCTCTAGAGGCTGGTTTCTGCTCTCAGGCTGGCATTTTTCTTTTTGGTCTCTAATGAGAGTGTGAGCCCCAGGAAGGAGGGCCTAGGTGCCTCTGTCTGTGGGTACAGAGAGAAGCAGTAGCCGGACTAGCTCGAGGGGAAGCCTTCTCGGAGGAGGTGGCACTGAGCTCAGCTTTAAAGGAGGGTGGGAGTGATGGTCTGGGGAAGGAAGTTCCAGGCAGAAAGAGCCATGGCTATGCTCAGGAGAGAGGGCACTCTTGTGGCCCAAAGCACATGGGCTGTTGGGGGTGCACTGGACAGGGCAGGGGATGCCTTGATACCTGAAGAGTTCAGGGATCCCCCTGATGGATGGTGGGTCCATGAAGAGTCTTTGGCAGGAGCCTGATGAAGCCACACACACACACACACACACGCGCGCGCGCGCGCGCGCGCGCGCACACCAGCGGCTTGCTGGGGAAGAGTAGAGGGTGTAGGACCTGAGGCAGCTGCCCCCTGTGCATGCAGCTGATGCCGGAGAGGGGATGTGTCCACAGTTAAGAACTCGTTGAGGGGCAGTGTCTGGAGAACAGAGCTTCCACTTCTTCCCTCGGCTGCCATTTCCCCAGCATCTGCAGGACTGAGTGCACCAGGGATTTTCTTACCCCTCCCCACAGTCAGGTGAGGAAGGCGGTGTTACCCCATTTCACAGAGGAAACAATTAAGGGTCAGAATAGTGCAGGGCACACAGTAGCATCAATGCCAAGACAGGGTCCCAGGCCTTCCAACACCCCCATGCTGCCCCCACACTCCCTGGCAGCCCATCTGGGGTCTTGTTTGAATGCGTACAGATCTCCCTACCGTTGTGACTTCCGCAAACCCCACAGTGCTCAAAGATCTGAGAAAGGGCACTGGGTGGCAAAGGCACAGCTTCCAGTGTCTCTGCCCCAGCCCAGCTCCCTCCTCTGGCATCTCCCTGGGCCACCCCAAGGCGTGGTGGGCAGTCTGGATTCCTCCAGGCTCTCCAGACAGTGCCTAGGGTTCACCTTCCAAGGGCTGCTGTAGCTCAGGCCTGAGACAAGACCTAGTTCTAGAACTGGTGAGGCCTGGCTGAGTCTGCAGCAGGAGGCACTGGTTGCAGGGTGGGGGCCCTTGCCCTATCTGAAAGGGCAGCCCATGCTCACCTCAGGCCACTTGTTGCCCTGGGAATGTAGGCCCACATTTTTAAATATTGGCAACCAATCCACAATTTTTAAAGGACCTTTGGGGGCCACATTGGACCCACAGAAAGCCAGAAGTGACTTCAGCTGTAGAAGTGTGTAGGACAGGGGCGCCTGGGTGGCTCAGTCGTTAAGCGTCTGCGTTCGGCTCAGGTCATGGTCCCGGGGTCCTGGGATCGAGCCCCGCATCGGGCTCCCTGCTCCGCGGGAGGCCTGCTTCTCCTTCCTCTGCTGCTCCCCCTGCTTGTGTTCCCTCTCTCGCTGGGTCTCTCTCTCTCAATTAAATGCATAAGTAAATAAAATCTTAAAAAAAAGTTTAAAAAAAAAAAAGTGTGTAGGACATCCTCAACACACATCTCAGTGTGCCCTGCCACGTGCCAGTGCCCCAGTATTGCCCATGTCCCACACACACGCTGCCTGTTTCACGTGCACTGCCTCAGTAGCTTTGAGTCCCTTTCTGCCAAAGTCATTGGCCATCCTTGGAAGTCAGGAGGGTCTCATGCCGGGTCACAACCAAGCTCTGAGGCTGGCGCCCAGTTCTCCCGACCCCCAAGGCCGCGGCTGGACAGAGGGACAGCTGACAAGGAGACTGAGGCCTGGGGCGATGGCCCCGACAGGCATGTTGGTCCGAGGAAGGAACGCCCAGGAGACACCTTGGGCAGAGGTACCCCTAGCATGTGGTGCAGGTCCTCCCTGGGGTGTGCAAGAGGATTCAAGATGGCTTGCAAACAAGCCGACAAAGAAGGTTGCTTGTCATGTGTCTGCTTTCACCTGCATTGTGTGGGGACAAGGGATACTGAGTTTCCACTTGTGGTAGCCTATAACGTTTTCTGACTGAATTAATGAATAGATTTAAAGACATATTCATTAAGTAAAAAAGGTGGTGGCAAAAGTAGTGCCGTGGAAAAGAGATTTGGGAAACCCTGGGTGGGTTATCCAGGCGTTTTGATGGTGATGAGGGACTCAGGTGGCCTTTATAGGGCAGGTGAAATTTAGAGCAGGGAGAGAAGCAGTGTGGATGAGCCAGAAAGCAGGGTGCTCTGTCCCTTCTGCACACGTCCCCACGAATGAATGAGCCATCAGGCGCGCCCACCAGGCCCCTGCAGCCCCCAGCCCACTTCTCTTCCCCCAGCCACGTAGGCAGCTGCGTGTAGGACCTTGTGACCGCTGAGACTGGCAGGAGGGGCTGTGTGATGGCATGTGGCACCATGATTTCAGAGGGCAACAGGCTCTGTGGGCCCCCACAGAGTAGCATCTGGGCAGAGGCCAGGCTGTGGGTGCTTTTTCTGCAGCTGGCCACGCCTCCCTGACAGCAGAGGGGAGCAGGCCCAGCCCAGAGTGTCGTACACTGCCGTCTCCAGGAGGGCACGGCCCAGGGGGCCACGGGTGGCCCAGCCCCTCTGCCGGGCACTCTTTCTCCTTCCGTGCTGCTGGACCTTGCCCTGGGGCCGTGGGAACAGTGGGGTGGTTTGGTTCAGATCGGTTCCACTAGGAAAGAGGCAACAACTCTGACCTTTCCTCTGCACACATGCTTGAGTTTTCCTTGGATAAAAATGCCCCTATATCCTGGCAGTTCTCACTGTTGTAGCTAGTCTTGAAGAAAAGGAAGTAAAAATCCTCTTCAAGTGACTGAAAGGAAGGTGCTGTGTGGCCAGATATGTGACCGTATCTCTCCCAGCTGAGGAAACCAGATGCCAGGCTGGCATTTGAGACAGTCACTGGTTTCTCCTTGATTCATCTCCAGGGTGGGAGTGGAGGGCAGTTCTGAATCACTTCTGCTTGGTCCAGGCCATGGCCCAGGCCAGACGGGGCCCTGCCTGCACCATCGAAACCCTCTCTGCGGGCTGAGTGAGGCGGAAAGGAAAGCCCCTGCTCAGTGCTACCTTTCCACCACTTGGATGGTGAGGACCACGGTCCTCATTCTGCAGACATGGCCGTGAAGGCTCTGAGAGTCATGAACCCAGCCTCAGGCCGCCCTCCACCACCTGCCTGTCCAGGGGCTCTGGCAGTCCTGCTTGCAGGACTCATCCACACAGCACAGAGGACCTGGAAGAAGTGGTCTCGGCTGGCCTTTTCCAGCTGCAGGGTTCGGAGAGGCACTGAGCTAACTTTCTGGACCTGAGGAAGTTCGGGGGCAGAGACCTGGGGCTCAAGTAAGGTGTGTGGGTCAGGTGACTGGGAGGTAAGTGGAAATGTGGTAGATCTGGGAGGCAGGAGGCTCTGGATCAACCCAGACCAAGAGGACAGAGTCCCACCCCAATATTTCCGCAGGACCTGGGCTCCCCTAAAATTGCACAAAAGTAATTTGAGCGGACACTCCCACATTCTCCCCTCCCTGTTCCACTCAGCGCTAGAAATTGCTAGCACAGGGGGTCACTCAGGGGCAATGAGCAAAACCCTGGTCCTTTGTCTTGGACAGAATTCCTCTACGTGCCCCCCCTCCACTCCTCTAGAGCCCCCTCAAAGCCTCAGTGGGACCCAGCACTCCCAGCCTCTGCACCACATCCGTCAGTCTGACCCACTGGTCAGCATCTTGGGTGGCTTCCTGCCAGGTCTGGAAGTCTACCGCTTTCCCAGCTCCTGCTGCCTGTGCTTGGGCCTGGCTGCCCTCAGGGGCTTAGCCACAGTCCACCCACCCACATGTGGGGTGGTTGTTCTACTCCCTGGAGTTGGGGGGTAAGTTCACAGTGACCTTCGATGGCGACAGCCAGAGGGGTCATTGTCCCTGAGAAGGGATCTGGGAGAGGATGTTTTTGACCCCTTGTTTCCACAAGCTCTCTCCCCTGACTTGCTACGTTGTGTTTATTCACTCTGTCATTCATTCATTCAGAATCCACTGAGGCCCGCTTCGACCCCCATGTCTTCCTCGTGTACCTCCTTCAGGTCAGCTTCAAATGCCACCCAGAGGCCCCCTCCTCAGCTGTGTCAGTCAGTACCTCAAAGTCCTCGCACTCAAGGCACCCGCTCTTTCTTTCTGGGCATGTGAGAGGTGCACTGTTGCCAGATGGTGAGAGCACACATTCTCAAGCCCAAGCTGGTCAGGAGTCCATCTCCACCACTTACTTAGCTGTGTGTTCTTGGGCAGATGACTTCACCTCTCTGGGCCTCAGTTTCCTCAGTTCTAAGTTGGGAGAAATAATAGGACGTCCCCATAGGGTTGCTCTAGGTAAAGGGCCTAATGCAAGAGCACGTTTAGATGAGAACATATACCTAGCAAAGCCACAGCACTTGTTAACTGGTGTTGTTATGTATGGTCTGTTCACCCAGGAATTACTGGGTGTAAGCCCCGTGAGGATAGGGCCCGAATCAACATGCTCGGGTAAAGATTGAGTAAATGCATGTGCCAGACCCTGCTTGGGCCTGAGGCTCGTTGATGAGTGCCTTACAGCCCCACCTCTCAAAGAACTCACAGCCCAGGGGGAGAGCTCTGCAAAGGCAAGCAGGCAAATGCAGAAGGCGTCCAGAGGAACAGCCCTCACGGCTTAGCTGGAGAAGGCAACAGGGTGGTACAGGGCGCATTGGGTGGGCACCAGCAGTGTGTCTGAAGCTAGGGACTATAGTCTTCCCTGGGACCCTGGGGGCTGGCAGGCCGGGCCCAAGAGGTGAGAGGGGCCAGCAGGAACATCTGCCACGGGCTCACTTTTTTCCAGGAAGGGACCAGCCTGGCCTGTGCCTCCCTGTGCAGTCTGTCATGACCCAGCCCTCTCCTCACTGACCGTGGGTTTTCACATGGTGTGGCTAGCATGTCTGGCAGAGGGAGGCCAGCCCTGCCCTCTCTAGGTGCTCATGCCCTTTAGGCAGGTGCTCTCTGAAACACAGTCTAGAAGACAAAATAGAAAAGGGCGGGGGTGGGGGGTGGTGGGAGAGGGAGGCTATCTGGTCTGCTTTTCTGATTCCCCAGGCTGACAATCTTCAGGACCTCCCCCGTCCACCTGACACCCCCCCCATTCTTCTGTATTGTGGGATCAGAACCCTCAGGAGCCTGGGAGCCTATCATGCACAGCAGGACCCATCCCAGGGCAGGTGGCACCAAGAAGACAATCAACTTGAGCTGCCATTTAAAGGACAAATCAGCTGGGCAGAGGGACTGGGGAAGGCCTTCTAAGTGGGTGGCCAGCGGGAGCTGGGGGCTGAGGCCATTCGCCGTGTCTGTTGACTGAGTCAGAGGCATGGAAGAGGGACAGGAGAGATGGGCCATTGGGGAGGAGCTACATGCTGGGGTCATTTATAACCTGGTCTGCAGAGGGAGCACAGGGGCTTGGGTGGCAGGGGGGCTTAGTACCACCTGATGATTGATACTTGTCCAACAGGGACATGGAGGGCATCAAACCCCCATGCAGCCACCACCATCTGCTTCTACCTCCCCAGCCATCTGGGACACAAATACTCTGTTCAGCCCCAGTTGCCAGATGATGGGCCAGCCCAGAGAGCTCACGTGGCCATCCTGAGCCACAGAGTGGTCAGTGGCAAAGCCGTCCCTCTGGGGAAGGCCCACCCTGGGCACTTGGGAACCCACCCTACCCTCCAGGAAGGGGTTGGCTGCCTGCTCACAGGAGGCCCCAGCTTATAAACATGGTCCAGTTACAGGAACATTGGGAGGGCTTTTGGTTTTCATTCGACACAGTGATTTCACGGACCCGCCCTGACAGGGAGCGTGCTATGGTTGACCTCAGGAGAGGGGAGTGTTGGATTAACTCCAAGAGCCCCATCTCCCGCCGACTAACATGGTCTGAGCCGAGCCTTGGGCCTGGTGCTTGTCTGGGCTAAGTCCCTCCTCAGAATCTGGAGCCTGGTTGATCTGAGCTGGGGTGGCAGTGAGCTGGCAGAGCAAGCAGGGATATGGCACAGGGTGCCTGCAGTACGAGCTGCTGACCTGGGCCATAATGACAGCCGCCAGTGTTTGGGGAGGGCTCACCATGTGCCGGGCAGGTACGGGGTCAGGACTTCACACGGAGCCTCTCATTGCTCTAACGAGCTCTGCCAGCACCCTGAATCCAGAGTCCCATGAGGACTCAAAGCCACCACCATTTGCCTTGGTTAGCAGGGCCACCAGAGAGGAGAGAAAGCCAGGCATTTCTGGAGCTCCTCCTACGTGCCATGACCCTCGTCTTGCATTAATCCCCATATCGACCGTGTGCAATAGGGATTGTGCCCGTTTTACAGATGAGAGAATAGGCGAACTACCTACCCTGAGAGTAAACACATAGCGTGCTCATGATGAGGCCTCAGCCCATGCGGATCCGATTCCACCCTCTTTTCCACATTGCTGGCCTACTGCTCAAACAGCCAAAGCTGGGAGTCAGGTGGGTAGGATCGCTCCATGTGTGGGCACAAGCAGGGTGCTGAACACCTGAATTTTAGTCCTAGAGGCAGAGAAGCCAGGCACAAGGTGTACTGCCTCCCCAGATGACCATCGAAAGTGCCTCCAGCCTTGAGATGCTAGGCCATATGTCCGCTGCACTGCAACCTTGCCCAGCTCTGTGCCCCGACCAGCATGGCTGTGGGGCTTTGTGCAGAGCCGGGCAACGTAATGGAGGCCCCCTCACTCTCTGAGCGCCCGGGCCATTCTATTCAACTTACACTCCCCCAGCCACACTGGTGACTACACCTGTGCCCACCTGACTAGTTGTTGGAGGGTGACAGGATGCTCCAGGCCCGCTCTCTGCAGGGCTCTGAGTACCCCTGGCTGGTGTGGGGGGCGCCATGATCCAAGAAGGGGGTGGTGAGTCCAGACTCTCTCCCCAGGGCTCTGCCAGTGTTCACCGTCTCTTGGTCCTCTGGTTTCTCTTGGCCTGTCAGGTCTTTAGAGGACAGGGCCTTCCTTGGAGCCAGCCTCAGGCCACCTCAGCCCCTGCCATCACACCCACGTGGGAGCACGCGTCTGGCAGACGTGCATCTGTACGCACAGAGCAGTGTGTGGTAACTCACTCCTCAGCACCAATAGCACAGGCACCTGATGTTGAAGGCCCCCACAGAATTTATTTGAAAAAAACAAAGCAGAAGAAGGCACCGTTTCCAGGGCTGGGGAAGGCAGGGTACATCTGCAGCGCCCCTTCCCATGCCTGGCTCTCTCTGGGGGTCTGAGCCACATCTGCTCACTGCCTCTCTGAGGGGCTGTTCCCCGCTCCCTGCTAAAGCAGGAGGTTGTTTGGCCCATTTCACAGACACAGAAACTGAGATTTATGGGGCCATCTCCCAACTACCCTGCAGAGCCCAGAGCTCCTGACCCAGTCACCTTCCATGGCTGGCTGTGGTACAGGGCCACCCTGGGAAATGGGTCATGATGAGAGCTGTTCTGTGATTCACATGCTGCACTCCCCAGACAGGAGCCCCTCATGTGTTCATACTGGCACAGAGACACCCATGGATTCCAGCTCAGATCCATTGGTGCCATGCCCAACCTTGGGCCAGTCCTCCCCGGGCCCTGTGCAGCCCAGGCTCCTGAGGGTGGAGGAACACTGGTTGGAGGTACCCCAAGCCAAAGCCTGTATACGCCCCCAGACTCAGGGGAGGGGCGGCCTCCCATATGTAACATAACCCCGACCAGGCCCTGATAAAGGATCTGAGCCCTGTGGCCACCAAGTGATTAAATCCTAACCAGGGCAGAACCAGAGATGGTGTTTTGGAAGAAGGAGAACACACGGCATGGACGAGGGTCTGCACCAGCCCGTTAGCAGCTGCATGGGATAGCACAGAGCCAGAGGAGGGTACCCCATCCCCATCATGCCTACAGAGAGCCCCAGGCTGGTAGTGATGGTCAGTGATCCAGAGGCAGTTACAGTATAAAATGCGGGGGGAGAAGGACCAGGACAAGGTAAGAACAAGGCAGTGATGCCAGTTGCGGGCACCTATTCTGTGCCAGGCCCTGCGCTGGGCACTGGGGACCCACGGAGTCATGCAGCCATGAGGGTGGAAGTGGTGGGAGCCGGCCCAGGTCCTGGTGCCCAGTGTACACAGCCAAGAGCTGTGGACTGACTACTGCACACACAGCCAAGAGCTGTGGACTGACTACT